>NC_134853.1:150306004-150551004 GCF_049852395.1 Peromyscus maniculatus bairdii
AAGATCTCTTCTTAGAGCACATAATGTAGACTGGATAACATGTGTGGTTTGGGTTCTTGGAGTTTTGGGAATGCTTCCAGGTAACTTAAACAGAAAAAAAAAGTGCTCCACGGATCTGAGAGAATATGGGGAATGGCAATTATCATGGGTGAGCTAACACTGAACTCTAAAAACAGTAGAAAACATTAACAGCTTGCATTTGTATGGTCTCTCTCTCTCTTTAAATCCATCTATGGGGGTGGGGCATGCCACAGCACGTGTGGAGATCACAGGAAGACTTTTGGGAGTCAGTTCTCTCCTTCCACCTTGCCGTTTCCCAGGATTCCACTCAAGTTGTCGGGCTTGCTGGAAGACGCCTTTGCCCACTGTCCCGCCATCTCACCCTGTGTAGTTGCTATTTCAACCGACTGTATCAAAGCACTTCATAAACGAGTGGGTTCCCTCGTTTGTGCTAACATGGAAACTGAGACATGTGACTGACAAACCAAAATTACAGAATGAATTTTTGAAAGCTCTGGCAACTGCAGGTCATTTTTTGTTCACATGCCAGCTGTAGCATTGCTGTGACAGGCTCTCTGCTCTTGTTCCTTTCCTGCCTGAAGGGGCAAGTCTGGGTTCCCTGTAGTCTTCTGGAGGCTTCTACTAAACCACTGAACCTAAAGTGACACAGGCTGTGCTTATAATATTGGCTGGCCTTGGGTAGAGAATGGATGGGGAGTCCTAGGTTAACGCTCCTCAGGCTTCTCTGTCATGGCCACCTGGGCTAGGATGTGTCTGTGTCAGCACATAGTTGAGTGTTTTCCCTACAGCCTCTGATCTTAGAATAGCCTTCGAGTGAAGGGCCGGATTGTGCTCTGGATTTACATAGCCATATTTTAAAGCAAGGCCCTGGGTAACTCTTCTGGGCTGAGGTGAAAGACCCAGGCTAGAGGTGATAGCTAATGCCAGGCATGAGAGCTAATGGTAGAAGAGCCCTCTAAGAACTAGAGAGAAGAGGGGACTGAGGAGAGCTTTGAAAACAGCCTGGCCAGATGGTCAAGACTCCACAGGCATCATGTGGTGCAGTGAGGCAGTAGATCTAAAAGAACTTGAAATTTTTGTTTAAATAATAAAATAGCCAGTTTGGGGAAAATATATCTCCAAGAAATAGCATTGGCATCTAACAATTGTAATGAAAGAGAATAAACAGCTACCCAGGGGCAGTTAAGATGGACTTGTAAACAGCCAAGGTGGTCCCAGAGGCGTAAGCCTTGTGAGCTTAACACCTTACAACCTGCTCCCTGTGTTGTTTAGAGGATGAACCAGCTTTGTGTGTGGTTTTAGTGTGGATTTGGGTAGCACTGTTTGTTAAGTGTATCCTTGTGGTGAGTGGACATAATGGACCTAAGTGGTGCATGTTATTTTGTGTCTCAAGAGATGTGTTCTGAACTGGTAATAATGAGGTCAGTAAACTTGCGTTTAGTTTGTGGTTTGAGCTTCATAAACTTTAGTGTGAGGCTTTTTAAGTGTCAGAAAATTGAAAAAGAGCCACAGGTGTAATTTTGGGCCCCCACTGCTTCACACTCCTTTAAGGAAAGCAGCTTTTTACTCTAAAACAACTATTTAGTAATGACAGAGAGGTTATGGTTAGTATAATTTGATCTACAAATTATTTATTTACAAATGTGTTGCTTTCTAGGCGTCCCGTTCCTAGGCTGAGAATATGGTAAGGGCCCAGGGAAGCAGTTGAGCACACTCGGCTCTTTTAACTGTGTTGCTTCAAGGGAGGTGGCACATGACTTTAATCCTGGCACTCAGGAGGCAGAGGCAGGTGGATCTCTGCATTCAAAGACAGCTTGAACTACAGAGTGAGTTCCAGGACAGCCAGGGCTACACAATCCCTTGTACCATTGAGCCAAACCACCACCAGCCTGCTGCATTTATTTTTTAAACAGTTTAGGATGATGGAAGCAACTTGGCAGATAGGCCATTAGAACAATTACAAAGTAATACTTTAAAAATCTACTTACTCTGGAGTAAGTTTTACTTAGTTTTTTATAATGTTTCTATTTTTCTCACCTTAGTATGTGAATATTCCTTGAGGTGGTCTGGTATCTGCACTGTGGCTTAAGACCTAAACTTGGGTTGGGGATTTAATTCGTTGGAGTATTTGCCTAGCAAGCCTAAGTCCCTGAGTTCAGTCTCCAGCCAAAAATCAAAACAAACCCAGAGACTTGAATTTACCTATTTCTTTGTCATTTTTTTTATCAAATGGTTTACTCCATGTTAGTCATTTTTCATTGTTGTAACTACATACTCAAGCAAATGAACTTAAAAGAAGAAAGACATGTTTTAATTTGCCATTTTAGAGGTTTCAGTCCATGCTCAGCTGGTTCCTTGGCTATGGGCATTTGTTAAGGAGAATGTCTTGTCAATTGGAACCTGTGGTGATAGAGACTGCTCACCTTTGATGACCAAAAGGCAGAGAAACAAGGGAAAAAGTCCTCCAAATACATACCCATGATCTATGTCCTCCAAAGTTTCCACTACTTCCTAATAATTCCATCAGATTATGAGTTGGATTAATCCATTGATGAGGTCAGAGCCCTTCAAACTGTTGAAATTCTTGTAGTTATTTTTGTTTCCACTAGTAACTTAGTAGAAAACATTTACAACTTAATAGAATTCACACACTCCAGTTACAGATTGGCATCTCTGCCTTTACTGTGCTCATAGCTATGGTCAGCATGTGGGCATTTGTCCTCTTATGCCTGTCCTCCTGGAGCCCCTATTTTTCCAGATGTTCTTGTTAAGGACTACTTTCTGTTGGTCTGAGAGGTGGCAGAACCTGATGGGGTGTAGACTTTAGGTTAGGATCGGAGTTTGAAGAATCTCAGAATTTTGAGTAGCCTTGGCCAGACCCAGCAGCAGCTCCAGATCTTAATTGTCTGTCTAGGAGTTGGCAATAGACCTCAAGAGTTGGGAAGACAGAGTAACGCAATGAGTGCTTCCTGTAATGCTTGACACATTGCAAGTCATAGAAAAATAGGAGTTGGTTAATGAAAGGAATTTGAAGAACGAGTCCTAGTGGGGTGGACTAGCTTGGAATTAACATTAAATCAGGTCTTAGATGTTGTGTCATCCATTGCTGCTGAAGTTGTATTTGGAAGTCTGTAAACCTAGTATTTGACTTCTGGCCCATTTTTTTTTCTCCTCATATTCATGCATAAATACAAATATTTTGGTCCCAATCACCATTTCTTTGCAAAACTAATTAAATGTATCCTTAAGAAATATCTTTGGTGATCACTCAATGTCACCACAACTAGGTCCAAATATCTTTAGCCTTATCTAATTTTTGCTGATCCTTAGAAGCAAAGACAGACTGCAGGGGTTGATGCGGGACCTCCAGAATGGAGATTGCACAGAATAATCTTATTTTTCCTCTATTCTTCTAGTCTGTTATGTTCTGAACCCACACATGTTTTCGGAAGGACCAGATGGCTGACACTGGCTAATGGGAACCAAAAGACAAGAGTGAAAGTAACCTGGTTGTCTCATGCCCCAGCTTAGAGTGCTTCACCCTACCCCAAGACCAATGTCCTTTTTCTCTGGAGACTTCACCCTGCTGTGCCAAAAAACTGCTACCACCTGGCTTATCTGAGGTTAGATTATGGTTAAGTCAAGCAGCAGTACTTACTAAATAGAAAAGATTCTCTTTGGGTTGTGGGGAACAAGAGAAGCCTTTCAAAGGCTTTGGGATCTGTGGCTTAAAGCTGGGATTCAAGAGACCTGGGCCTGGGTTCACCTCTAGCTCCACCACTTAAATGCTCCCTGACCATGAACAAGCTGCCTGGCCTCTCCATGCCTTAGTTATCTCATCATGAGTGAAAATAATAATTCACTCTTCGATTTTATTATGAATAACAACTGAAATGTTACGGATAAAGTATTTCTTTACAGCCGGGCGGTGGTGGCGCACGCCTTTAATCCCAGCACTCGGGAGGCAGAGGCAGGCGGATCTCTGTGAGTTCGAGGCCAGCCTGGTCTACCAAGTGAGTTCCAGGAGAGGCGCAAAGCTACACAAGAGAAACCCTGTCTTGAAAAACCAAAAAAAAAAAAAAAAAAAAAAAAAAAAGTATTTCTTTACTATGAGCCAGCACTATGCTAGATACCCAGTAGGTGCTATTCTTTATTATGTGAAAGCCCTCATAGTTGATGATAAGCACAAACAAAAAAGAAACAAGGCTTGAAAAGACTGTTGCCTTGTAAGACATAAAACTGATGGAAGCGCTAGAGAAATGGCTGGATGAGCATCAGGCACGCAAGGTTCTGAGGCTTCCTGAAGGAGGTGCTTCTCGGCCATAAGTAAGAAGGTTGGAAGTATTTAGCTTGTATAGTCTAAGTGTTGAGAAGTACATAAAAATATTAGGAGGCATAGATTTCTAAGCAACAGAGTAATTTTGCTGCTGGCTTTCGCCACTACAACATAAGAGACAAGTTGCCTGAGTGTAAATAGCTGTAGTCTGGAATTGTGATCAGACAGAAACAGTCCCAAGGACCCAGCACAATGAGAAAACTAGCAAACTTGGCAGTAGACGCGGTGGAAGCAGAGGAGAATAGTCAGAAATGATTGCAAGGTTTTTGGGAGTGAGTCAGGTGATCAGGGGCTCTGGAAGAGAGAAATCATGAGGTAGGTTTTCTTCTTTGAAGGTGGGGAAAGATCAAGTGCAGACTGAGCTGTGCCAACCGTTTGCAGACCAGGAATCCACACTAGCTCTAATCAGAGAGCTCTTGGTGTGCGGGAACTGCCAGTTTGCCGACGTGAAAGAGCCCCAGGCTGGGTAATGGTGAGCCCTGAAGTCGCACCCCAGCTCTGCCACTGAGTGAGCACGGGTAAGTCTTCCACCTTCTCTGGTGGCCTTGATGGCCCTCCCTCCTCTGAGACTAAAGAAAGGGAGGGCAGAAAGCCAAGAGCAGCCTCCTTCCTGTCTCAGAATAGGAAAGGGTCTCAGGAACCTGCTCCTGGAGCAGCAGTTGCCACTGTGGGTTGTAAACTCCCTCAGTCACTGCGGAAGTCACCTCACACCCATGACCACTGATGCTAAGCAGTAAATATGACACTGGTTAATGTGCTGTGAGGGTCTGGCTGCTGGTGCCCTGGAATGCTGCAGACCTGTGGAATCAGGGCAGTTACACTGTTCTCATTCACACGCTTCTCCAAGTTGGCCTCACCTGAGCACTGAGAGTTGACTGTAGAACTGTCTTTGTTCTACGGGTTTCTGTGCACTTGCAGCTACCGAGAATTACTCTGTACTGTCCTGTCAATGTACCCTTTCACCTCTTAAGACCCAAGTTGGCTGAAGCCTAGGATCAACTGATTGCTTTGAAAGAAAGCTGTTTGATTCCTGTTCACTGAATACCATTTCTTTCAGGGCAGATTAAGGGCTCTGCCCTCAAAATACAGTGCTACTGACTCTAGATTGAGGGTTCAAGCCACCCTGTGGGTTAACTTCAACAGATGAAAATTTTTCCTTGGCTACAGCAACATCCCTAATCCTGACCAGCCATGGAGAGGTTCGGTTCTTACAAGGAAAATGAGTGAATGTGGGAATGGCTCACCACATTGGGAAAGCAAAACTCACATCCTGCTGATGGTTGGCTGAGGACTGTCATGTCCACATACAAAGAAAAGCATGTGGCACAGTTTTAGGACAAAGGTGAGCAGAGATCCACTGTGGAAAGGGGAACGTTTTCTTTACTGAGAGACCTCCCGAGGCATGCTCCTCGGTAAGCAGTGTTGGTGGGTGTCTGCAGTCGCATGGAGGCTTGCTTTCCCTGCTCCTCGTATCCACTCCCCAGCAGCACCCCCTAGTCACACCTGCTCAATCAGTCATGGAGTAGCTCATCTCCAGACCAGCCATGCTTATCATTTCTCCCCTAGGCCTGTTCTCCAGTCTCTGCTGAGCGAGGGTGTTTGGAAGACACAACCCTAAACTATTCTGAAGAGGGTGAGATAAGTGGAACATAAGATTCAGTAGAACATAAAGGAAATGCAAACCTGGTGGTGGTCAGGACCTTTGGTATTGAAAGTACTGGGGTCAGAGAAAGCCTGTTTGGCAGCAGTGTGAACTTGGGTGATAACTCTTACAAGAAATGTAATGAGCATTTCTTAGACCTTGTATTGAAATCAATATGTCATTCCAGTTGTACTTTCTCAGTTTGACTGATAACCTGAGAAGTACACCAGCTGTGCATGGGAAGACTAGAGCATTGCACAGGAGTAAGAATGGACCAAAATCTGAGCAGCCATGGGTGCGACATGGCTTTGCTTTGTGCTGTCCAGGTACCTCACTGGACTTGTTTCAGAATCATAAAGCTCCACAAAGGAAAAGGGGTACCAGCTTCCCCCCCCCCCCATTCTTTTGACTATTTGTCAGGATACACCCAGACAGACCACAGGAAAAACCCTCTGGGAAGAGGCAGTAGAGAAAGACTGAAGGAAGATTTTTGGTTAATTGAAGTGTTGTGTGTGTGATAGTGCTTACACATAGCATAAGGGCCAGCATGAAAGACTGCCACCCTGGAGGAAGTTGAGGTGTAGCTTTTTAAGCAGTCTCTGCTAGATGGGGCCTGGGCCTAAGTTCCTTCTCCCCAATTCCTCACACTCATCAGTCTAACACTAGAGTCTCTTTAACCATGCTCTTAATACAGCAGTGGCAGGTTAGAGTTAGAGAACTGTAGCTGTCCAAGTCGTGTTGGTGAGGCTCACAGCTCCCACAGGTGCTTTGTAATGTGATTAAAGTCACATGTATGCCTCAGGTCCTTCCCAACCTGCACAGGATATTCCAAAGAAGAGTTTTGTTGTTGTTTTTTTGGGGTTTTGAGAATTGTCATGTTACTTGCTGTAAAGTACAAAGTGGGTGGTGTTCAAGTTAATATTTAATTTTAGGAATACATTTATTAGCCATGCAGTGGTGATAATCCCAGCACTCGGGAGATCAGAAGCAGGTGGATGTCTGAGTTCGAGACCAGCCTGGTCTACAGAATGACTTCCAGGACAGCTAAGGCTACACAGAGAAACCCTGTCTCAAAAAAACAAAACACAAAATTAAAGAAGAGGGGTGCAGGTGGGTTTTTTAAAAATCTGATACCAGAAAGATTTGCTTTTCAAAGGTAGGAAAGTTCAGCTGAAGGATTGCTAAGGTATTTAAAACTAATTTGGGACCCACAGTTTTAAAAAATACCTTAGACAATAAAATGTTAAATTTATTCACTCATTTATCATACTCTTGATGTTGAGACAAACCTTAGTTGTATGTAGTATATACTCTTATTTGACAATTGGGCACAAACAAGTAAAATGAATTTGCTGTGGAGTTCATTCTATACAGAACCGGGCCTATAGCCAGACTGGGGCTTGCTACCATCTTAATATAGTTGTGAGTCAGAGCTCTGCACACCAGCCCTGCTGAGTTTTTAATGAGAGCTCTTTAACTTCTGTGCCTCAGTTTCTCATTTGTGAAACAGGGTTTCTGGTACCTGGCTCTTGAGTGCTATGAATAAGGTCACATTGTTTAGAATAGTGACCTTATTAGAATGACTAGTAGGTGACATTTTATTACTTACCCAGGCTGCTGCCTATTCAGGGGCCCATTCACTGGACCTGCTCACAGAAAGCAAAGATGAGAGAACATACATTTAGTAGAAACACCCTGACCTAGTGTTTGTTCTGTCCTCAGAACCAGAATTCCCCACCATTTCTGCTTTTTCTCTGGATTTTTTTGTGATTTCAGCTCCACCCAGTATGCCAGTGGCAGAGAGAAGTGACAATCTGATGTCTGATTCGCTCCAAAGAGATTTTTAAGCCTTTCACAGAGGAGTCACCAAGTTTTCCTGTGAATTAAAATGCACCGAAGTCAACTATTTGAATAAGTACCCCACCATACTAAATGACCCCCTGTGGAGTTTTTAGAAATAAATATTAGGAAAGATTACAGGGGCTATTTTCCTCTGGCATCATAAATTGTCCCTACATCCTGCTTCAGCCTCAGTGGTAGACTGGTCTGTCTGAGCATTGATTTATGTTTAAATGACTGTGCCTCCCCTAAATAGGTGTCACTGCTTTCCCTGAACAGTCAGTCACATGAGCTCTGCATGTGAGCCATAGGATGGGGGGGTCTCTGCGGGGAGCTGCATCACACAAGGGGCTGGGCTCAAGCCTCACTGAGACCACAGCAGCTGGGCTCCTGGCTCATTTGCCCTGCAGAGCTTAGGGTCTTGGATTTTGTGATTATGTGATTTGTAATTATAAACCTTAAGTGTTTGGGGAATTTTTTTTGATTTTCCTGTAATTTGTTTAGTCTTTAGGAGTCGGTGCTGTTATGACCTCACATTAAGTCATATTCATCATTGACGGGTACTGAGCCATTGGGTACCTTTAGAGAGAGAAAGCCATCTCATGCTCATGACAAGTGTTCTTGCCCATCCTTCTACTTGGTGTCTGCTTCTCACCTGGTGCCAAGGGCAGTGATTAGCATGAGCAGAGGAGAGCAGAGCAGGTCCAGGACTGGTCTACACAGTTACAGAAAGGACCATACTTTGTTCTTTTTGATATTTTATGATCTTTCTAAATAGATCCTAAACCAAGCCGAAGTAAAGTAGTGTTGGATTAGTTGGGGGGGGTTGTTTGTTTGTTTGTTTTTTAATCTGCTTTTTGAAAAACTTGACCTTGCTAGGTATGGTGGCATATGCCTTTACATGGGAGGCAGAGGCAGGTGGATCTCTGAGTTCAAGGCCAGCTAGGGCTATAGTGAGACCTTGTCTCAAAGAAACAAATTATCACTGTTAAATAATCATTTCCCTGGTGACCCATTTTACCTAGGAAGAGGAAAGGCAGCTGCAATATAGTGTCTGTTAAGGGTTTTTAGTGACAGGCCATTTTGAACATGAGTGGTTAGGAAGGCTTTATTTTATTTGCCTTGACAAATGCAAAAAGCATGCTTCCTTAAGACCATTCTTACTAATCTGCTCCTGATTCCAGCCTGTGGAAGCCTGTTTAAAGGACTCCACAGAGCTACATAGGCAAGTGTTCTGAAAACACTTCCTGTTAAGTAACTAGGTGTGTCTTACTTTGTTTCATTTTTTTTTAATGGAGATTTTTTTCTAAAAGTTTGAATGCCACTTAGACATTTTAGCATAAAGAACTGTCTAAAGTAAAAGGGGGACCACCAAGATAGCTCAGTGGATAAAGGCACTTTCTGCCAAGGCTAACTACCTGAGTTCAATCCTTGGGACCCATGTAGTGGAAGAAGAGAACCAACTCCTCCCACAAGTTGTCCTCTGACCTCCACACAGGAGCCATGATGCACACATTTAAAAAACTAACAAACTGTGATTTAAAAAATTAACTCTCCAAAGCTTGACCTGGACCTTGTCACCTTGAGAGATTTGTTTGGAAAGAACTCTTTAGTAAAGGTGAATTTCAGCAATTTTGTATTCTCATTTGACATTTTAACTAGTGCATTGCAAACTCAAGAAACTAGACGAGGTCTACACAGTGATACACACCTGTATCAGAGGGTATCAGCGCCACAGAGGGGGCGCTGAGTTCAGGGCCAGCCAGGGTTCCACAGTGAAACCCTGTCTCCCCCCACACACACACACACAGAAAAAAAACCCTGGGATTTTTGTTGTTCCAGGCAAGTCTTGTGGCCTGTGTCCAGTGTCACTGTGTTTAAAGAGGAACACCGTTTGCACTGTGTGCACAGCTTGCAAGAGTCTGATGAACTAACTGGCTTGTAACTCCTTTGTGACTGGGCAGGATCCGAAGGGTGACTTTGGTTTTTAGATACAGACTGTTCACAAAGCAGGCCTTTCATAGACCAAACTAAGTCTTCATTCAAGGGAGTTTAACCTCGCTTATAGGTATTTTTAAAACTTTGCACTTTACTTAACAAACTGTAGTCTATAGCAGGAATTAAAAGGATTTGGGCGGTTTCCCCCATATGTATTAAACCACTGTAACTCTTGTTTGAAAGTACCTAGTAATACATTGTGCAGACACTTGTACAGTTGTATGTAGACCACTCCAGCCTATCTCCAGACACCGTGGAAATGAGCTTGGAATCCCCCAGGGAAGTAAGCAGCTCCAGATGTTTTTTTCCAGTAATTTCTAGACTAGTTCATTCATTTGTGACTGATTTGTTTAGGTAGAAAAACAGGAACTTTCAAAAAATTAACAAAAGACTTGACACAAGAGACTTCAGATACTGTGACTTTTACCCGCTTTACTTTGAACATGACTTAACAGTTAATAAAACAGCGCATTAGTGGAGGAGGCCCAGCTGTACCTAAGGTACACTTGTAAAACTGCAAGAGGGTGAGTTTTCATGTGGGGTTTAAAATATTACAGATCAAGTCCTGTGAAGTTCAGAGTTTTGATTTCTTAAACCAAGCAGCCCTTGAAAGTATTTGCTGCTGCTTCCTGCTAGACTTTACGCAGCCTTCCGGCTCTTGAAGTTGCCTTTTGGCACCAGACAAGGTGGTTTTGGCTACAAAAAAGAGAAACTTGGCCCTTAGTTTGCAACCCCCAGCCTGTGCTAAGCATGAACCTCATTGATTTCTGACATGTTAGTGAAATTGGCCGCCAGTGGTGCTAACCAGATCTTGTTTGCTCTCTTGTAGGTATGGTTTTGTGGAGTTTGATGATCTGCGTGATGCAGATGATGCTGTTTATGAACTGAATGGCAAAGACCTCTGTGGTGAGCGAGTCATTGTTGAGCATGCCCGAGGCCCACGTCGGGATGGCAGTTACGGTTCTGGCCGCAGTAAGCATTTGAAGGACATATTTGTATCTTTTAAAATACAGAATTGCAAATGAAAATTTTAATTCTCAATGGCATGAATTTGTTTTAATACTTTATAATGTTTGATGTTTGTTTTCCTCTGTAATGCAATTAATTGTCTGACATATATTTAACAAAGACCTCAATTTTAATTAAAAGAATCCTTTGAGGTTAAGATGACCTCCTCTTCCATTTGCTGACCTTGGTTACCTTTCTGTGAGTGGCCCTTGGCTGACCAAAAATAGGAATCCAGTCGTACTCAATGAGACCTGGGTGGTGAGGATCCTTTAGACACAGATGAGATTGATTTCTTTTTTTTCCCCTGTGAAATATTCACAAAAAATACAATCACCATGGGTAACTGATTTAATAATTTGCTTTTTCTAAATTGTTGATATCTGTTAATTTATACATGCAAGTTTTAAAATATAAGTATTAATTGGTGAATATGTGTGCCTATAACATAGTAAATTTTTCATGTTTAAACTCTAGAAACAGGTGAGGCTAAAGTTAAAATATGCATGCTCTTGTTTGGAGGGCGGCATTGAGTTAGCTATTTGAAGAATGTGTGCTGTGTCATCTTTGTACACTTTAGTGATCTTGTCTTTCTGAACTTTCTAAAGGTGGATATGGTTATCGAAGAAGTGGTCGAGATAAATACGGTCCTCCTACTCGCACAGAGTACAGACTTATTGTGGAGAATTTGTCAAGTCGGTGCAGCTGGCAAGACCTAAAGGTTTGGGCCTCATTAATTTCCTCAGCTAAGGTTGGGCTTGGGTAAGAGTAGGAAACAAGTCATTTGTGCCGGCCTGGGCATTCACAGTGGAATGGGTACATACTTGGAACCACCAGAGCATTGGGCAGGTCTCCAGATAAAGGTCTGTAGGAGTGAGAGAGGCATCAGACCCCACTCCTGCCTACAGATGAGGAGGCTGACTGCTCCAACGGATCCTTTGTGTCACTTGGAATTTTTCATTGCAGACAGTGTTCTAGGGAGGGAATGGGGTGGGGTTGCATAGAAAAAACTAAAACAACCCATGTTTCTATAAACCTGGCCGGAGCATTGCAAACCGTCAGCTTCCAGTGTGGGCTGGCACAGTGAAACTGTTCAGCCTGTGTTCTTTTATAAGATTTGTTTCTCAGTCAGGTATTTATGCATGGATAAGCAGTCAAGACAGGAAGATCCATGAATTTGAGGCCAGCTAGGGCTACATAGTGAGTTCCAGAAGTGAAACCTTATCTCAGGAAGGGTGTGGGGGTCAAGAAATACTTATTGTGGGCTGGGCAAGGGGTCGTCATATGTCTTTAATCCCAGCTTTTGGGAGGCAGAGGCAGGCAGAGCTCTTAAAAGTTAAGGCCAGCTGGGACTACATAGACCTTCCTCAAAAAAAAGGAAGGAAAGAAACATTTAGTCTGAAAGGGTTTGGGCATCAAAAATTAAGACCCAGGGTTAGGGGCACTGGAGAGAGCCATTAAGAGCACTGGTTGCTCTCCCAAAAGATCCACGTTCAATTCCCAGCACCCACATGGCAGTTCACAAGTGTCTAACTCCTGTTCCAGGGAATCCTACAACCTCACACACATACACGTAGGCAAAACACCAATGCACATAAAAAAAATTAATTAAAAAAAAACTTAAAAGGCCCAGGGTTGGCTTGGGATGTAGCATGGTGGTAGGCACTTACCTGGCTGGCACATAACGTTCTGGACCGAAGCTCAGCACAAGAATGAGAAGTGAAGTTCTCATGCTGCTGTGGCTGTCCAGGATGCCCGAGTTAGCTTCTTGAGAACAGTGTTGGTTTTCAGTCTTGGCAGGACAGGAAACATGCTGAGTAGCTGAGTAGTGTCTTACTTAACCTGATAGTCTCAGAACAAAGGAAAGGAGTGTTCTGTTTCCTTTTTTTTTTTTTTTTCAAACCAAAATGAGTTGAGAAAAGAGTAACTAGGGATTAGGAATTCTTTACATTCTTGTTATCTTTAGGTTTTTGAGACAGGGTTTCTCTTTGTAAACCCTGGCTCTCCTAGAACTTACTCATTAGACCAGTCTGGCCTCCTCTGCCCCTGAGTGCTAGAACTAAAGGTATGTGCTGCCACTGTCCAGCCAAAATGGAGTTTTAATGTAATTTTATTTAACATAAATTTCTTTTCTTTTTTTTTTTTTTTGAGACAGGGTTTCTCTGAGTAGCCCTGGCTATCCTGGAACTCACTCTGTAGACAAGGCTGACCTCTAACACACAGAGATTCATTTGCCTCTGTCTCCCAAGTGCTGGGATTAAAGGTGTGTGCCACACCACCGCCCAGCTCATAAATTTCTTTTATACTAAAAATTGAACCTTGCACATGCTGAGCGAGTGCTATACCACTGAGCCATATGCCCAGCCTTCTCTCCCTTTTTGTGCAGGGGGCAAGGGGAGTATGTTGACAGAGTCTCAATGTGTAAACCAGGCTGGCCTTGAACTCATCTAGAGACCACCAGCTTCTGCCTCCTGAGTGCTGGGATTAAAGGTATGCATAATTTTGCCTTTTTTGAAGTTAATTTTTCGCTAAATTGCCTAGGCTGGCCTTGAATTCACTCTTTAGTTTATGCAGGCCTTGGACTTACCCCTCCTGAATAGTTAAAATCACAGGCCTATATCACCAGGCTCAGCTTTTAGAGTTACTACTAATTTCTATTCAGAGTTACTAAAACAAATTTTTAAAGTCTAAAGGGTCCTAGGTGTAGAAAATATTGGCTATTAATAAGGAAATGATAACACTAAACAAATTAAAGGTATCTTATTCTTTAAAATCTATAATTTGGGGCTGGAGCTGTGGCTCAGCAGTTAAGAGCAGTGGCTACTCTTCCAGAGGACTCAAGTTCAATTCCCAGCATCATGTAGTAGCTCACAACTGTCTCTAGCTCCCCCAGGGAATCCAGTGCCCACTTTTGGCCTCTTTGGACACCAGGCATGCACATGGTGCACAGATATACATGCAGGCCAAACACCCATACACATAAGTAAAAATAAATAAACCTTTTTGTTTTCAAGACAGGGTTTTTTTGTATAACCTGGGCTGTGTTCCATAAATTTATATCGCATTATATAAATTGAGTTGGAAATGTTTAGCATATTGTTAACATGGAGAATTGGTAGTTTCACCCTTTTAGTGGAGTAGGATTAAGAATTTGGAAGCCAGGCAGTGGTGGCTCACACCTTTAATCCCAGCACACCGGAAGCAGAAGCAGGTCAATCTCTGTGAGTTGGAGGCCAGCCTGGTCTACAGACTGAGTTTTAGGACGGCAAGGGCTATGCAGAGAAACCCTGTCTCGAAAGAGAGAGGGAGGGAGAGACGGAGGGAGGGAGGGACGAGATGGAGAGACGAGAAGAGGGATGAGACGAGAAAAAAAGAAAAGAGTTCCAGAGGCAATTCCATAGTTTCTCTGTGTAGCCTGGCTGCCCTGGAACTCACTCGGTAGACCAGGCTGGCCTTCGACTCCTCTGCCTCCCCAAGTGCAGGGATTAAAGGGATACACACCACACCTGGCTAAGAGTAACAGGGTTTACTCACAGCCATGATATGTCTGTATTAACCCTCCCCAACTTCATGAAAAAAACAATTCCAGCCAGTTTATAGTGGCGCACACCTTTAATCCCAGTACTCTGGAGGCAGAGGCAGGTGGATCTTTTTGCATTCAAGGCTACCCTGGTCTGCAGAGTGAGTTCCAGGACAGGTTCCAAAGCTACACAAAGAAACCCTGTCTCAAAAGACAAAAAAACAATTCCGTACTGGATTCTTACTGCTGTTTCCTTACGAATACCTCACTGACCTTGAGCAGCTAAACAACTTTGTTGAAATTTACTGTCCATATCTATAAGTTGGGTACAGTTCTATCTGCCTGTGTGATCATAATTAGGAGTAAGCACTTTAAACATGATTAAACATTGGCTGTGGAACTGCTGTTAGGAGCCATTTATTAGCCTAAAGAGGTGGCTCAGCAGTTAAGAATACTTTCTGCTCCTTAGAGGAGCTGGATTTGCACCCACATGGTAACTCAAAGCAGTCAACCGGGCATGGTATTAATCCCAGCACTCAGGTAGATCTCTGAGTTTATAACTGAATCCAGGAGACCCAACACACTCTTCTGTCCTCTCTGAGAGCACCAGGCACACATGTGGTACACAAACGTACATGCAGGCAAACACTCATACACATAATAAAATTATTAGAAATAATTTCATAATAAAAATTAGAAAATAGTAGCACTAGCCCAGCCTTTCACCAGTATCTTCACCCTCATTCTGTCAGGGTAATCCCATTTTGGTCTAACCATGACTAATGACCACATTCACTTAATCATGTCCTAGTTTGGATGGCTCCCAGCCCTTTATCCAGAACCCATACTTCTGCAAATAAGTCAAATAAATTCTGTGCAGAGTCATTCTTGATTGGATTATGAATAAAGGTCGAAATCTAGGTGTAACCTCCACTCTTGACAATTGAGAAACCTTGAGAAATGTGCAGGGTGGTGACCAGGAAGATGATGTACATTAAGACACTGACAGACATGGCATAAGATGGCAGTGTTTATAAACTTGGTCAGGACAGAACTCAACAAAACGAACACGGACCGCAAAGGTCTATCAAGTGTGTTACATACTGACACTGGGGTTTAGCTGAGGCCCTACTTCTTCAATTCTACCCAGAGTCAGCCCTCTCAATCCCTTCCTCTACTCCTTTGTTCACATGTCAGCTCTGGCTCTGGTCTCTGACTGGGCCACACTGACTCTGAGAGACAGTGAGGCCCAAGGCCTGTGGCCGTGAAGGATCGTGGGTAATTCTACTGCCATGCCGCTGGCGCCACAGCTGTGGCTTGCGTGTCCGCTTCAACTTGTGTCTTTTCTTTAGGATTACATGCGTCAGGCAGGAGAAGTGACATATGCAGATGCTCACAAGGGACGGAAAAATGAAGGGGTGATTGAATTTGTGTCTTATTCTGATATGAAAAGAGCTTTGGAAAAGTTGGATGGAACTGAAGTCAACGGCAGAAAAATCCGATTAGTTGAAGACAAGCCAGGCTCTAGACGGCGCCGGTCTTACTCCAGGAGCCGGAGTCACTCCAGGTACTGTTGACATTGGGAGTGGGCACTCCAGTCGGTCACCAACTAACGTGGGCAGTGCGCTCCTCCTCTCCTGTCGGGTTCTCGGGGCTTGTTCCGTGTGGGTCAGTAACTCGGGACTTTGAACCAAACATTTATTTGTGAAACTCGGGAACTCTTACATCACAAATGCAAACAGAAGTAAAGTCCTCTTTCAGAGGCAGGACTCGGGGCTCTCCCCTCTCTTCTGGAGAGCTGAGTCATAGCCTGGGCTAGAAGCAGTGTGGTCACGGTGCCTGTGCTTTCTCTTCCTGATGAACAAGGCTCAAGAGGAGATCACCGGCCAGACCTGACCCACCTCCACTGGAGAAAACAGGCAGTGACCCAGCACAGCTAACCCGGGGGTCAGTAAGGGCCCTAGGAGACAGAGTTCACAGGGTGCACAGGGCTGTCTCTCTAGCAGGTGAAGGCCTGGGTGAGGGTGACTTTGCCGGAGTAGAGAGCTACAACTTTTCATACATTTGTGTTGAAGTCTCATGAATTTTCCCACAGTTTAGATTTCCTGTGAACTCAAGGCTAGGGCTTGCAACGTTAAAGATGGGGCTCATTTCAGCAAGGCTATGGCCTTAGTAGTGCTCTGTACCTAATTCCTGTCATACCATAAGTCACAGCTGTGTTTACTGAGTAATGTCTAGAAACAACAAATGGTGTCTCTGGATGAATTCTCACTGGTGGCCGGGGTCCACTGCGGTCCTGATTTTAGTGCTCAGGTTGATTCTGTCAGCTGTCACCAGAGCCCTGTGTCTTCAGTCTCTGTTGGCTTTCCATCCGAATGCACTTTACTGCTTCCCCATACCTTTCCTCATGGTCATTTCCAGAGCTCAGCGTTGAAAGACCAGTTTGAATGTGTTTGCAGTGTCCTGCCTTATTTTCTTTCCTTCCTCTGTAATCATTACAGACTGTTATGTTTATGCTGTGTTTACAAGTGAATCATAAGTTACAGCACTTACCTAAATGTCCCCAAGAACACAGACAATACATACTGTGTCTTTACCAAATATCAAAGTCATATTCATATTTACCTAGTTGCTTCATGGATGTCTTTTTGCTGGAGTGTTTCCTGGCCAGGGTCCAGCTCAGTCATGTAACAGAAGTTGTTAAGTCTCTTTAACCTGGATCATTCCCACCTCTTGTCTTGGACTCCAGCACTGGGATTACAGGCATGCACACTGTGCCCAACTGTTGTGTGGAACAGATGGTTTTTGATTGAAGAAATGTCTTGGTTGACTCTAGACAGGCCTCCTTTTTATATAATTAAAATTCTTTGTATATGGGTGTTTTGCCTACATGTATGTCTGTATTGTGTGCACCTGGTACCTGTCAAGGCCAGAAGAGACATCATGAGTCCTGGGATTAGAATTATAGACCATTGTGAGCTGCCATGTGGATGCTGGGTGTCAAACCTGGGTCCTCTGCAAAAGCAGCCAGTGGTCTTAACTGCTGAACCAGCTCTTCAGCCCCTCTAGACAGCCTTTTATTGGCAATCTTTGTTTGTTTGATGTGTATGAGTATTTTGCTTTGCATGTATGTCTGTGTACCGTGTCCATGCTTTGTATCTGCTGAGGTCAGAGGAGGAGGAGGGTATTCGATTCCCTGGAACTGAAGTCACAGATGGTTGTGAGTCACCATGTGGGTGCTGGGAATTGAACCCAGGTCCTCTGCAAGAGCAAGTGCTCCCAAACACTGAGCCAGCTCTCCAGCCCCTTATTGGTAATTTTAAATTTTCTTTTTCTTACTTGTGTGGTGGTATACACCTTTAATCCCAGGTCTCAAGAGGTAAGGCAGGTGGATTTCTGTGAGTTCAAGGCCAGGTCTACCTAGCAAGTTCCAGACCAGCCAAGGTTAATGAGACCTTGTCTCAAAAAGTTCATTTTTTCTTTCCACAGGTCTCGCTCTCGAAGCAGACATTCCCGGAAGAGCAGAAGCCGAAGCGGCAGCAGCAAAAGCAGCCATTCAAAGAGCCGATCCCGATCCAGGTGGGCCTGCAGCTTCCCTTGTCCTGGCCGCTTCCACGCAGTATGCCGAGCCCCGCGTGCCCTGTGCTCTCTCCACTCCCTGACTTGCAGGGAGGGGGTCCATCAGCTGTTTCTCACCCAGCACTGTGTCTTCCAGGTCAGGCTCCCACTCCCGCAGTAAGAGCCGCAGCCGCAGCCAGAGCCGCAGCCGCGGGAAGAAGGAGAAAAGCCGGAGCCCTAGCAAAGACAACAAGAGCCGCAGCCGCAGCCGCAGCCGCAGCCCGGACAAGAGCCGCAGCAAGAGTAAAGACCATGCCGAAGACAAGCTCCAGAATAACGACAGCGCTGGCAAAGCCAAGAGCCGCAGCCCCAGCCGCCACGACAGTAAAAGTCGGAGCCGGAGCAAGGAGAGGAGAGCCGAGGAGGAGAAGCGAAGGAGTGTGAGCAGGAGTCACAGCCAGGAGAAGAGACGCAGCCAGGAGAAGAACCTTAAGAGCCGGAGCCGAAGCCGGAGCAAAGGGGGCAGCCGCAGCCGCAGCCGCAGCAAAAGCAAGGATAAGCGGAAGGGCAGGAAGAGAAGCAGGGAAGAAAGCCGCAGCCGGAGCCGCAGCAAGAGTGAGCGCAGCCGCAAGCATGGCAGTAAGCGTGACAGCAAGGTCAGCAGCAGCAGCAAGAAGAAGAAGGAGGACACCGACCGCTCCCGGTCACCATCCCGCTCGGTGTCCAAGGAGCGGGAACATGCCAAGGCAGAGTCTGGCCAGAGGGAAGGCCGGTCTGAGGGCGAAGGTGCAGGCCCCAATCCAGAGCCCCGAGCCAGGTCAAGATCCACTTCCAAATCCAAACCTAGTCTCCCCGCAAAGTCGCGCTCCAGGTCAAAGTCAGCTTCCAAAACGCGCTCTCGGTCCAAGTCTCCATCCAGGTCTGCTTCCAGGTCGCCCTCCCGCTCGAGATCCAGGTCCCACTCAAGGTCCTAACTGGCTCTGCCACGCTGGAACTGCCGAGAAGTCTTTTGTACATGTTGGTAGCCGTAGCCCAAGAGTGAAGTAGAACACCCGCACTGCTGTACAGTTAACCCCCGAATGGTGTGTCTCCAGTTGTTCAATCTCAGCGCTTCCTCGGCACCGCCTCCTGGCGCCAGTCTCCCGCTCCACTGAAAAGCAGCTCCTCAAACCTCCCTTGACTCACAGTAGGACATCCAAACGCCCTGGCTCTCAGGCCTGGCCATGGCTAAAGGGAGCTCGGCACCGGACGGCTTCTCGGGCTGGAATGATGGCATAGGTAGGTGTGGTGAGTTCAGCCGTGTGCCCTTGAATCGATGCCCTTTGATGTATGCCACGTAGTGAAAGTGCAAGTCTTCAGTTTCCCGCCACTTTGGTTCCTATTTCTGGACTTACCAACGTTGTGAATAGCACAGTCAAGAGAAATTGATACCTGCATAGCCCATAGGAAGTAAACTGTAGAGTCCATATTCTGGTATTGTGATTATATTGTTTTATATTACAAAAGAAAAGAATTTTTTTTAATTTTATTTTTCCCCGTCTTGCAAAGTATAGTGACCCCTGTTTCCATTAAATTTGAATAAAGACTATTTTTGCTTGACAAAATTTCATCGTGCTTGAATCTAAATGGCATTTTCTGATGTCTCATCTGTCCTGCTTTTTTTCCTGTGGTGGGGAAGCAGGACTTCCCAAAGGACTTTCTCACCCAGCAGAGTGAAGGCAAGTCCTCAGAGTTTGTGATTCTGGGGTTCTCTTGAGAAGCTTGTGGTCCATCTGAGGAGAAATGAGACCATTTGGAAACAGCATCACCAGTGAGTTCTTCACAAACAAATTCCGTGCTTGTCATGAGTTCACCCCATCATGATCCTGTATCACTGTCAAATCTGAACTGAAAACCAGGGCCAAGCTGCTGGATGACCTTGTCCCAGTCATTCTTGCACTAACTGCTACTTAGCTCAGGAGGTGCCCCAGACAACGGCTCCAGTCTGCTTGAGGGGCAGCGCAGCAAGGATGACACCAGGCACCTTAGTGCATGGGGCAAGCTGGGCGGACAGAGCGCTGTACGGGAATCTGTGGGGATCTGTCCCTAGAGTTCAAGTTGTTCATAGACCTGCAGGGTCTGGAACTACAAAAGGAGACTGGTCCCTTTCCTTCCCAGAGTTTCTGCCTGCCTGTGAATGGCTAACACTGAGAGCGAGTGTGCATTCAGGGAAGGCAGCCCTGAGCCTTAGGATTCTTCGATCCTACACAGGTTGAAAGAATAATTGAGCCAAGTCGCATAGGCGGTGTGCCAAGGAACATGGAACGGGTAGGCAAGCCTGGCAATGATGCCCAGATGAAGGTATGGGAAGAGTCTTTAGTGCCAGGGAAGCCAGCCGCTGTGCTGGAGGCCTGCAGGCAATGCCTCTCGGTGTAAAAGACCAGATATCATGGAGCAGGGTCGGGGTGACAGGATAGGGCATAAGAAAGACCAGTGAGACATGGCCAGCGGCCTGGGAAAGGCGTTCAGGTGGCTGGTGTTGATGAAGCCCCCCCTGAGCTGGAGAATAGGGGTGACTGGCTCAGCTTGGACCATGGGGTCCCTAGACCAGTCTAGGCAGCCAAACTGTGTGTTTGGCTCCAAGACTCCTGTGACCTTCCCATACCTTTATCTGGGCTCCTCATGTCATCATGGCAAGGTAAGGAAGCCACCTCAAGATCATACACGTCTCCAGTGGGTATCAAAGAAGTGTCTCCTCACTACCCCTGTAAGGATGGGGTTTTAAGTGTGGTGGTTTGGGTTTTTGTTTGTTTTTGTATGCCTTTTGCCTGGTGCCTGGGCCGCTATAAAAGGGTGTCAGATCCCCTGGAACTGGAGTGACATTGTGAGGCACATGGGTGCTGGGTACTGAATCCGGGTCCTCTTCAAGAGCTGCAAGTGCTTTTTAACACTGTCTCTCCAGCCCTAAAATTTAAAAAATTCATCTATATTTTACTCTCATAATATTTTTTCATCCCACATTTCAAGCTGTGTTGTCCCTTTGACTTCTAGACAAAGTTCCCTTTCTAAGTTAAGCTTTGTGGTGGACGTGGGAAAGTTCTCGCTTACATGTACGTGGCACATTGATTCTAACCAGTGATCTTTCGGTGCAACCGTATGAAAACTCTATGTGCTCAGATCCCTGGCGGTGGGTTTTACTGGCAGTTCCAAAACATGAAGCTCTGAATAAAGACACCAAGGACGGTGTGGAGTATCCTCGTCTCACTGCAGAAAACAGACATTCCATGGGCATCATTAGCCTTGTTCTCAGTGACCTCTCAGGGTCTGTGTTGTCAGCCCTGTTGCAGCAAGGAAGCTGTATGCAGCTTGCCATCCGGCCTCGCCAGCATCAGGGCCACATTTAGAGGTTAGGAAAAATGGGTCCTCTTCTCATGGAGCATCACAGTGCTACTTGTCTGGGATCCTAAGAGCTAGTGTTTGGCCATTATGGATGCTGCACACCCTCTTCACCTCAAGGAAATCACTGGGGACTCGGGGACTCTCCTGCCTCCTCTGTGAACTCTGTCTGCAGTGTTCGTCTTGGACCACATTGTCTCCTAGAATATTGGGCCAAAGAGATTAGCACTTGAGGCTGAAATTAAGTAATGTCCTGCCCTCTGCTGCTCTGCCCTCTCACAGTCGAGTGGATAAAAGACCCTCCCTGGCAACTGAGAGAGAAGTCCTGATTTCGAGTACTGCCACTTCCCATGGGTAGGTGTGCTCATGGACATTAGATCACCCAGTTAAGACGAGGTAAAAGCTTGGAGGTGGGGTGCTTTAGCCAGTGTGGCATGTACGGTAAGGGGCAGCTACAGCGCTCTGGGAAAATCCTCATCTGTAATCATTACAGGAAGACATGAAATCACATTTGAGCCCCGACTGAAGTCAAGCAGGTTTGTCATAGGACTGACCGGGGCTGGCAAGACAGTACGAGGGGTAGAGTGCTTGCGTGCATCTGTGTTGGGTCCCCAGATTCCCACAAGGGGGCAGGCAAGAACCAACCCCCAGGAGCCGTCATCTGGTCACATGCACATTCCTGCACTCACACACTTGTTCACTTTTTTTTTTTTTAAGTTAAATCACTGTGTAGCGTGGTGCACACCTTTATTCCTACCACTTAAGAGAAGAGGCAGGCAGGTCAGAGACCTTGTCTCCAAAAAAAAAACTGCTATAGTATGGCTATTGTGAATATTTTATTACATTTACTGATTATATGAGGAAAATCGTGCATACCATTTCTCAGGAAATCAGTTCTCCCCTCCGTGTGTTGTGTGGACTGAACTTACTGAGCCATCCTGTCAGCCCCTGCTGTGAAGATATTAATTGCCCTAACATTTGATCAAGAAAGCCTGCTAGGGGTTCCCACCTGGCCAAGCCCAGGTCACCCCACAATGGCAATGGCAGAAACAGGGCCATTTTTCATCTCAGCAGTGAAAACAGCAAGGCATGCGTGCTCACACCCCCACTCCCCACGCCCTGCAAATATGCAGTGGAGGGTTCCCAAGAAACAGTCGCTGTTGTCTGCTTTGTTGGGCTCTGAGTTCACACGTGCCCCTTCCCATGCTCGGGATCTGCTCTCCACCTGCGGTAGAGGAAGGAAGACAAAACAGGAACAGCCCAGCCAACAAGCAGCCCAATGGGCTGTTCTGACCATTGGGTCCCCTAGTGTAAGGAGGCGAGTAGACAATTGAAAAGGCAAGACAGCTGGAAGGAATGATCAGCAAGAGGGAGCACTGCTTGCAAAGGACCCAGTGTGGTTCCCAGCATCCAAATCAAGACAGCTTTTCTCTGTGTGACAGTCCTGGCTGTCCTAGAACTCACAGAGATCCACCTGCCTCTGCCTCCCGAGTGCTGGGATTAAAGCGTGAGCCACCACCACCCGGCTGCATCCAATGTTACCTGTACTTAACATCTTTCAAGGAAAATATTGAATTTGTCTTTTGTTTTGTTTCTTGTTTTTCGAGACAGGGTTTCTCTGTGTAGCTTTGCGTCTTTCCTGGATCTCACTCTGTAGCCCAGGCTGGCCTCGAACACACAGAGATCCGCCTGCCTCTGCCTCCCGAGTGCTGGGAGTAGAGGCATGCGCCACCACCGCCCGGCAAATTTCTGTCTTTTAAGACAGTTGACTCTAACACTGGCCAGCCTCCTGAACAGCTGGGATTACAGAAATGAGCTGCCAGGCCCTGGTGAAAGCCGTACTTGGAACTGAGGAACGTGAAGGGGTTGGGAGTGCAGCTCAGAACCTAGCTTGCATGAAGTCCTGGGTTCCAACTCCAGTACTGTGTAAAAACCTGGCATGTGGAGCAAGCCTGTGATCCCAACATACAGGATGTGGATACAGAGAAACCTGTTTCCACAAGCTTTTGAGGTAAAATCCAAGATTGCTGACCTGCAGCTAAAGTAGTCCCTAGACAAACTGTTATAGTAATTGATACAAGAAAACTAAGATGAGTAACTTCTCCCTTAGAGAAGGGGGGTGGGGACTGGACCCCAAGCTGGCAGCAAAATGTGGTGCAAATACCAGGGTAAAATGAAGCTGAAGACGGGACACTGAGAAAGCCAAGAGATGTTTGCTTTTTTTTTTGAAGGTAATAAATTTGACAAAGCAGGCAGGGTAAGGAGTACAGCATGTCCCTAGTGTCAGGACTGAGACTGCGGCAGTTCTAGCCTCACTGGCTGATGTCCTGGACTGAAATTGGCCAAAACAACTAAATTGTTCCAATAGGCCTGGCGTATTCAAGAACTTGAGTCAGTAACTTCCAGAAACGGGGCACCCAGCTGCACTAGTAAGTTCTATCAATGAGACTCGGAAATCGGGCTGTGGGTGTGGCCTTGCTGGACGTGTGTGTGTGTGTGTGTGTGTGTGTGTGTGTGTGTGTGTGTGTGTGTGTCCGTGCGTGTGCGCAGTGCCCAAGCATCAGCCTAGCGGCCCCAGTCCTACAAGGTAGAAACAGGAGATTCCAGCTCATCCCTGGCTACACAGTAAGCTTGATGCCAGCCTGGGATACATGAGGCTGTCTCAAGATCTTTTTCTTTAAAAAAAAGAAAGAGAAGAAACAGATCTTTATGTGTATGGTGTGTGATGTTTACTTACATGTATTTCTGTGCATCGTGTATGTGCAGTGCCCACAGCAGCCAGAAGAGGGCATCAGATTCCACAGAACCGTAGTTACAGGCAGTTGTGAGCCACCATGTGGGGCTGAGAATTGAACTTGGGTCCTTGGGAAAAGCAGCCAGTGCTCTTAACTGCTGAGCCTTCAATTTTTTTTTTAAAGGGATGATCCTAGACCTAAACCTCTGAATTGAAGTTCTCTCTTCTCAAGTGACCCTAAAACCAGCCAGAATAGCTGGTGTCTATGGTTCTCTCTCCCCTCTCCCCTCTCCCACTTCTCCCCCTCTCTCCTCCTCTCCCCCTCCCTCCCCTCTCCCCTCCTCCTGTCTCCCTCTCTTCTCTCTCCTCCTCTGCCCTTTTTTTCTCTCTTCCCCCCTTCCCCCTCTCCCTTCCCTCTTCTCTCTCCCCCCTCCTCTCTTCTCTCTCTCCCCCCTGCCTCACTTCCCCCTCTCTCTTTCAACACAGTCACACCCTAGCCTAGTCCAGCCCAGAACTCATAGTTATTTTCCTGTTTACTCAAGTACTAGGCCTGCAGGCACACCTGCTTCTGTCTCCTGAAGCGCTGTGCAGCAGACTGATAGTGTGGCAGATGTCCAGCCACAGAGTGGGCTCCTGGGGCAGCTTGTGCGGCTGGGAAGGTGTTCAGAGATTAAGAGCTGTCTGCTCTTGCAAAGAACCTGTGTTCAGCTCTCAGCACCCACATAGTGGCTCATAACCATCTATATGGTAGCGCACACCTTTAATCCCAGCACTTGGGAGGCAGAGGCAGGCGGATCTCTGAGTTTAAGGTCAATCTGGTCTACATAGTAGTTTCAGGGCAGCCAGAGCTCCACGGAGAAACCCTGTCTCCAAAAAACAGGTAACTCCAGTTTGAGAGGATCCAGTGCCCTCCTCTAGCATCCTCAGGTATCGGGGACTATGGGGGTCCAGCCCCTCGATAGTCCCCTCCCAGGGTCTGGGAAGAATCTACAACTAGCTGATAATTATTCTTTGATGAGAAGAAATGAATCTATGTACACGAAACTCCTTAGTCCATGTACTTTATTATTCTGTGTCAGTTACAAGCTTATATTCCGCTCTCATATTTAGCTCATTTCTAGCCTGATTTCTCTCTACACTTGTCTGTGGTCCCCTCTAGGTTCTATCTTAACTCCTTCATCTAGTTCTGCCCCTTTTAGGTTCTCCTCCATCTTGTTCTTTCCCATATCTCCTCTCCCATCTCCTTCTTTCTCCTCATCTTGTTCTTCCTCATCTTGTTCTTCCCCATCTGGCTCTTTCTCATCTCCCATCTCGTTCCTCTAGTACTCTCCTGTAGCCCTTCAATCTACTTCTTCCCCATCTAAGTTTGCTCCTCTCAAGTTCTTACCCATCTAGTTCTTCCATTCTCTTTTCTCCGTCCTGTGCCCTGGAAGTCCCGGTATATGAAGGGAGGGTCTGAGCTAAATTGTGTAAAGCTATTACTTAACGTCCACCTCTCCTAGGTGGTGTCTCCTTGTGGAATTTACCTTAAGTCAGGAGTCTTGCCTGTGGGCTGTTATCATTGTTAGTCCTCAGAAGTTGGGCACCTACCTGGGTGGTCTTTCCTGTAGTCCTTGAAAGTGGCTAAGGGAGATAATCTGATTCCAGAGAAAGCCTTTCCCAAGGCTGTTCTCCAAATACCTGGAATGTGTATGTCCAGAGAGTGATCAGTCCACACAGTCAGCCCTTCTTAGGGAAAAGTCAATTGGGAAAACTATGAAGGCACACATGATTTTCATAACAATACAGCTGATATATAACAAGCCAAGTAACACCAAAAACTCCTTGGGATTTGGCTTCCTCTGGAGGAGTTCCCTGATTCCTCCAAGTAGTGACTTTGCCATAACCAGCTGAGTTCTTTTTTTTTTTTAATTTATTTATTCATTATGTATACAGTGATCTGCCTGCATGTATGTCTACAGGCCAGAAGAAGGCACCAGATCTCATTACAGATGGTTGTGAGCACCATGTGGTTACTGGGAATTGAACTCAGGACCTCTGGAAGAACAGCCAGTGCTCTTAACCTCTGAGCCATCTCTCCAGCCCACCAGCTGAGTTCTTATGATATATTCCTGCGGCCTGCAGCACTCAGGCATTATATGCATGCAATGCACGTATATATGTAGGCAAACATGCATAAATTAAAAGCCAACTCTTGATGGTTTAATGATGCAATAAAAAGCTTATATTGAAAAGTTGGAATTTCAAAAATAAAAAATATTCATATTAACACCACTCAAATAGGTAGAAATCTAATGAAATATGTAAAAGATATATGAGAAAAACTACAAAACTTCAGTGAAACAAATTAGAGACCCAAATGAAGAGATATCCCATGTTCATGGATGTTGTTAAAATGCCGTTCTTAGCCAGGCGGTGGTGTTGCACGCCTTTGATCCTAGCACTCGGGAGGCAGAGGCCAACCTGGTCTACAGAGTGAGATCCAGGACAAGCACCAAAACTACACAGAGAAACTGTCTCAAAAAACAAAACAAAAAAAAAAATGTTGTTCTTTCCAACTTGAATTACACAGTACAGTCTCCATAAAAATTCAAATAAGTTGTCTTGTGCCCATAAACAAGCAAACGTTTAAGTATACAAGGAAATACCACCATCACCCAAAAAAATCAAGAATATTCAACACAATATAAAGAACCAAGTGAGAGACCAATGCCATCCAGGCTCGAGGTTTACTAAGACCTCACAGCAGCTGAGAGGTTCTTCTAGTTCAAGAGAATAGATCAGTGAGACAGAATAAAAACACAGATGAACTGTAGCAGATGTTTTCTCCGGTCCTGCTCAGCCCCACAGACCCCACAGCCACTTATAAAATAATCACTCAGAAGCTTATATTAAATGAAACTGCTTGGCCGTTAGCTTAGACTAACTACTTACTAACTCTTACACTTAAACTCAGCCCATTTCTGTTAATCTATGTGCCGCCACATGTTCCATGGCTTTACCTCTGTCCCACTACATGTTGCTCCCTGGTGTCTCCTGACTCAGCCTTCCACTTCCCAGAATTCTCCTTGTTTGCTTATCCCTCATATACCTCCTGCCTGGCTACTGGCCAATCTGCAGTTTATCAACCAATCGGAGCAACACATTCACAGCATACAGAGCGACATCACCAATCAATGAACTCACAGGTAACTGCCCTTTGCCAGAGGAACAAAGACAGAGGAAAAATGAAATCCTTTCAGTGTTTCCTTTGGAAAAAAATAGACAGCCACACTCAGAATAATAAATCTAAACCAGAATTTACAGATTCTAATAAATTTAGCTCTGGTGCCTCACGCCTTTAGTCCCAGCACTCAGCAGGCAGACTTCTGTGTGTTCAAGGCTAGCCAGGGCTACACAGAGAAACCTCAGTCTTGAAAAACCAAATATAAATGAATAAGAAATAAATTCAACTCAAACATCAACATCAATAGAAATCAAAAATTAAGGCAGGAGACTCGTTGCTTACCACCAGCCCTGGTGACCCAAGTTCAACTACAGGAGTCCAAGCAGTGGAAGGCGAAAACTGACTGCTGAAAACTGACCTCTTCTGACCTCCATACTTGCACCATGACCCACACAAATAAAACACAGAGCCGTAAAACTCTTAGCAGACACTGTGGGAGAAAAACCTAGGTGAAGTTGGACCTGGAGAGAATATTTTAGACATAATACAAGTAGAAATTCATAAAAAACTTGCCACGTTAGACTTCATTAAAACATACTTCTGCTCTGAAATAAAGTGAGTAGTGGAGAGATGGCTCAGCAGTTAAGAGCACTTGCTAAGTTCAGTTCCCAGCATCCAGCTTGGGTGGCTCACAACTGTCACTCCAGCCCCAGGGGATCTGATGCCACCTTCCAGCCTCCACGGGCACTGCACTCCCATACACACACACAGACTTGTATCCAAAATATATAAAGTTCTTAAAACTCAGAAAGAAACCAACCAATCCGTTTTTAAAATAGGCCAAAAATCAGAATGGACTGTAGCAGGCTTCTTTGGCCCACCAGCCCCCAAATCATGACATGGAGACTTATTATTAATTATGAAAGCTCAGGCTTAGCTTAGGCTTGCCTCACTAGCTCATGACCTTATCTCTCCATACTGCCCATGCTGCCTCCTCCATGTCTGACTGGCAGTTCCCCCTTACCTTCCCAGAGTTCCCTCTCTGCCCGGAAGTCATGCCTATACCTACTGCCTAGCTATTGGGCATTCAACTTTTTTATTACTTCAGTTACAGCAATACATTTTCACACAGTGTACAAATATCCCACAGCATTTCCCCCTTTTTGTCCAAATAAAAAGGAAAAATTTTTACTCTAACATAGTAAAACTATATACAATAAGAACAATTATCAAGTAAGAATTATATTCACAATGTTTAATCCATACATATTTGACAAATTTGGAAAAAGTTCTGCATTATCTATCTTATCTTGGTGAGTCCAAAGTTTTGTACCTAATTCACTTTCTACCCTAACTTGTATTACCAACCTAAAACTATCTTTTTAGATCTCCAAAACATTTTCTTAGATAAACAACTTAAGCTTTTATGTCTCTCAACCTATACACTTTATACCTCTTTTATGAAGTTTCTTTTCTGAATTTGGTAAAAAGAAAAACTCTAATTACAACTCTCTCATCTTCAATTCTGTCAGAGACCTGAAAAGGATATAATATTACCTAAGTAAACAGGAAGTGGAGAGCAAACATCTTCCAAAACTCTAGAAATGACAGAAGCAACTGGCTACCTGGACAGTCACCCAAGTTTCCTCTGTAATATTGGGGCATCCATCTTTGACCTGCAGGCCTAGAGTATCTAACAGACTTTTCTGTGAAGCCGTAATTTTGAAGGACTGTCCTACCTTGTCTTGGCAAAGTTCAGCAGTCGCCTTTTGTGTCCTGCTTGTCCAGTTTGGACAGCATTCTGTCAGCAGTCGAAGCAAGGGCAGTTTCTTTGTCCAGTGTCTAGCTTTGCCACATTGAAAGAAAATTCTATAAGGAGGTTCTTCGATGCCCATCATCCTTTTTGAAGTAAATTGGTACTGCCAGGAGCAATCATGTCTCACTGTCATGAAAGCCTTATGTTATTAAAATGTTTTAAATGCCATATTCTATAGGTCTTTGAAGTGTTTGAAGACCACATACCTAAAATATATTTCTATTTAACCTTGAAAACACAACTAACAGGACTACAAATTTGATTATTACAGATGACTACTCCCCTGTATTTATAAATTATACATTACATTTTTAAATGAGCTACATAGGTACAATACCTTAAACAAGAGTAGAAACATATATACACTGTAACAAATATAACCTTAAATTTGTTACAATATCAATGTACAAAAATCCTATCAATGTATTTGAGATTAATAGTTGCTTTTTAGTTTAAAGTAGATTTAATAATCTACCCTTTTATCCTATCCTTTCCATATCCCCCAACTTTTTTTTTTTCCAGAAAGAGATCCTTAAACCCAACCTCTCTTGCTTAGTTTCCTCCCTTACAATGACCAGTAATGTAGCTGGGAAGTTTTCCTGTGTCCCACCCGGTCCCACAGCTGCTTGGTCCCAAGTAAACACACACAGGCTTATATTAATTACAAACTGTATGGCCTATGGCTCAGGCTTCTTATTAAGTAGCTCTTTCATCTTAAATTAAACCATTTCTATTAATCTATATGTTGCCACGTGTCTGTTGCATTACCAGTCTGCTGGCATCATATTGCTCCTTGGGCAGTAGGCTGGTGTCTCCCTCATCCTACTTTTCTCTTTCCTGTATCTCTGCTTGGATTTCCCCCCACCTCTAAGCTGCCTCACCATAGGCCAAAGCAGCTTATTTATTAACCAATGTGAACAATATATATTCACAGCATACAGAGAGACATCCCACAGCACTAACAATTTTGCAACTTACCCCTCAAACAATGACAAACATCCATCATCTACTCTACAACCAAAAGCCACCCACCCCACCTCTTGGTAATTTGGGCATCATGTTCTCTAGACTGTTTCCTGTTGTCTGAGGGCAAGGGCACATTTAGGGAACTCTGAGAAAATTGGGCCAAGTCCTGAGAAAGCTAGCGGTATTATTTGTTGTCCAGTCTCTATGTAATGGGAAAGTACAGAGCTAATCTGAAATCCTGGCAAGAGTAGTCAGTGAAGCTGGACCATCTCAGCTAGCAGCTTTGAAGATGTTCTGGATGCAGAATTTTGAGGAAACTTCAACAGAGGCACTCTGAGAGGCTTGATCACATGGGCTACTTGTCTTTATTGATGTTTGGTCCTTTTTTTTCTGAAAACACACTTTTAAAGGTAACATATATATCTGTATTAACACAAGTATGGAATGTGCACAAGTCAGATAAAGATGCTTTTTTGTTTTATGTTTAAGCAAGTAAAATCATCTCTTAACTTTATAAGTTTGTTTGGGCTTTATAAATCTCCATCCATGTCATATGAAAGGATGGTAAGTATCAAGTCATGACGACTCTGTAGCCAACAAGATTTATCATGTCTCATCTAGTCTCAGAGTTGTTCCTATGTCAAAGGATCAGCTTATACATCACCTGTCTTGTAGTTTTTCTTTTTTTTAATGTTTGTAGCCAAGATCCTCAGGAGGTCTCCCCCAGTCAAATCTAATCTCAATTAAGTCTGAAGGAAGCCATAGCCTTTCATTTCCTGTGGAAACAAAAGCACAACTTCTTCCCCGATGCAACATATTTTTTTACTTCCATTCTGAAGTATATTTCTCCAAAGTATATAGGCTGGTTTAATCCAGCAGTCCTTTTCATAATCCAATGTCTCTAAGCAGCTGTTGTTTTTTTATTCATTCACATTTAAAAAATTTAAAGTCAATAAAGCATCATACAGGATCCAGACACCCTGTGTATTTTCCATCTTCATGTGGCTTACATTTTTTATATCACTTTATTCTCTTTAAAGACTTTATTTTTTTTAATTTATTTATTATGAATACAGTGTTCTATCTGCATGTATCCCTACCCTCCAGAAGAGGGCACCAGATCTCATTACAGATGGTTGTGAGCCACCATGTGGTTGCTGGGAACTGAACTCAGGACCTCTGGAAGAACAGCCAGTGCTCTTAACCTCTGAGTCATCTCTCCAGCCCGGCTTTATTATTTTTAAACTTTATTTTTTTATGGCAGTCTATATCCATTTTCTTTTCTTTCTTCAGCATCTAAGCACATTTTAAAACATACTGTGCCTTTTTAGAGGTTTTCTCTGTCTGGACCTGGCTTTACTAAGCATCTGCAGTGTTCTCTGACTGATGAATCTTAAACTGCTATGTCAGCCGCTGCATAACAGCTTAGTGCATGGTGCTGGCACATGGTGCTGGCAGTGGACTCCAGCCTGCAGGCAGTGGCCGGTATCTCTGCCTCTGTATGGCAAGCACCAGCCTACCTGAGAGACTGCAGGACTAAGGAAGCCATGTTTGGCCCCTTGTCCAGAACTTTCCTTAGCTTTCTCAGGCCCTATGTTTGGATATATGAGCCTGCACATTGGACACCATATGTAGCAGGCTTTCTTGGACCACCAGCCCCCAAATCATGATACGGAGACTTATTAATTATGAAAGCTGGGCCTTAGCTTAGGCTTGTTCCACTAGCTCTTATAGCTTAACCCCTTTATTTTAATCTACATTCTGTTGTGTGGCTCCTTATCTCTCCTTATTACTTATGCTGCTTCCTCTGGGTCTCGATAGCAACTCCCCCTTCTTTTTCCCAGAGTTCTCTCTGTCTGCCTGGAAGTCCTGCCTGTACGTCCTGCCTAGCTATTGACCATCCAGCTTTTTATTACACCAATCACAGCAATACATTTTCACACAGTGTGCAAATGTCCCACAACAGTGGGCACTGTCCTAGACTGGTGTCTGTTGCTGTGATAAATACCATGACCAAAAATCGGCTTGGGAAGGAAAGAGTTCGTTACATCTTACAGGCTAGAGTCTGTCATGGCATCAGGGCAGGAACATAAGGGCGGGAACCAAAGCAGAACCATGAAAGAGTGCTGCTTACTGGTGTATCCGTCTACTGGCTGGCCTGGAACTCACCCTGTAGCCCAGGCTAGCCTCAAACTCACAGAGATTCTCCTGCCTCTGCCTCCCGAGGGGGTGGGATTAAAGCAAGTCTCACCATGCCCAACTCAGCTTAAATTTTTATACAACCCAGGACCATCTGCCCCAAGGGTGGTACTACCCACAGTGGGCTGGACACTCCCACAGCAATCATCAAAGAAAATGCCCCCACAGACTTGCCTACAGGCCAATCTGATGGATGAGTTCCTTCAATTGAGGTTCCTCTTCCCAGGTGACTCTGGTTTGTGTCAAAAACTGCAGAGACATTAAGAAAGACAGCCAGGCCTGACGGTTCATGCCTGTAATGCCAGCACTTGGAAGGTACCTTGAATATCTGGAGTTCAGTGTTTTCCTTTTCTACATAAAGAATATTGAGTTGGAGGCCAATTAGGCTACATGAGACATCCTCTTAAAACAAAAGAAGGTGCCTGGTCATCGAAGGGGATCCAAATTAGAATACGACAACCAGAGGTCTGTCACAGTTGTTGGCGCTAAGAGCCCATCGCAGGGAGAATGGTTTCTGCCCCTCCCTCCGAAGGTCCCAATGGCAAACCAAGAAACCCACCAAAGTTCACCCTGGGGAGCCAATGTGTCAATGTTTGTTGGGCTTCCTTACAGAGCAGAAGAGGGGTTTCCCACAGGGGCGTGTGTGCCCCCTCCCAACAGGCTGCCCCTGGAAAGCCTTTACCCAGCGGGCATGAGGGCTCCCCAGCTCCCCAGTCTTCCTGGCTGGCATACTGGAGCTCCTCCCCTAGGCCAAGTGCAGGTTGGGACAGAATCGCACAGGATGGTGGTAGGGAGGGACTGGATACTCAGGTGACAGTCCCAAGGCCCTTCCACCCTTCTGTGAGAGGATTGCCACGGGCCACCCAGCCCAGCTAGGATGGCCTTTTGCAATGGGGTGCAGTGCTGTAAGCCAGAAGTCGCTTGTCTCCCAGGACAGCACTCTCCACCTCCCCCCCCTTCCCCAGCTCTTACATTCCTTCCCACTTCTTCTGCAAGGGTCCCTGAGCCCTGGCGGGGATGCCATAAATGTCTGACTAGTCCAATTCAACTGGGATATGGAACCGTCATGTCCTTCATCATGCCTGTCTCCAGAACACGGCTGTTGGCAAGTCCTGGGGTTGTTTTTCCCCCTCTATTACAAAACTCAAATGAGGAACTGGATAAAAACAGATGGGAAAACGTCCCTCGGGACATGGGTAATAGCCTATGATTGTAAACACACATGTGAGCAGCATTTTAGCGGGTACATCATTCACCCAGTCAACAGCAGTGACTTCTCCACTGGAACCTGTGGCTTCCTGGGCACAGGGTGTGGCCTAATTTCCCTATGCAGAATCTAATTTACCTCCTGTGGCGCGACCTTAGGTCCAATCAGAAAGCTGGTTCCATCCATAGCCACTCACACCACCGCACTAGCGAGCACTTCCCCTGGGAAGAGTGCAGGACCCATAGCTGGGTATACCTCTAGGCCTTGATTCTTTTTTTTTTTTCTTTTTTAAAATATTTTTAATGATCTATTTATTTATTATATATACAGTATTCTGTCTGTATGTATGCCTGCAGGCCAGAAGAGGGCACCAGATCTCATTACAGATGGTTGTGAGCTACCATGTGGTTGCTGGGAATTGAACTCAGGTCCTCTGGAAGAGCAGTCAGTGCTCTTAACCTCTGAGCCATCTTGCCAGCCCCCAGGTGCACGTTTTTTTTGTGGCTTCCCCAGTCACAGCTATAAATCTCGCAAAAGTTCCACTTCACCCCGCTTTGCAGCCCTGGAGAACTGCTCCCCCACACTTGCGTCTTCAGGTGTGCGCATGCGTCTCTTAACTCAATCTTCAAACAGACAAAACACTCTATTTTTTTTTTTTTTTTTTTAAGCTGAGGACCAAACCCAGGGCCTTGCGCAAGCGCTCTACCACTGAGCTAAATCCCCAACCCAAGACAAAACACTCTAGGGTGAACACTATACTACCTGGACCCTCTTCATCTTTTGCTCTCCCCCCCAAAAAAAACAAAACAAAAACCAAAAACCCCAAAACAGGTCATCCCCTGAATGTCTCCTTCTCCTTTATCCAGTTCAGCAGCTAAGTGGGGAAGCCGGAGCAGAAGCCGCCAGCCTCGTCTCCCTTTCTGCAATTCCTCCCTTACAGCTGCATGCTCCCTCCAGGCTGCCCCTCCATAGATGGCTGATTATAACCCATGGCAGCATCCAGGCCGTCTCTAGATGCTTGCTCACTCCTCGGCCCTGAGGCATCACTCCCAGGCACCCAGGGCTGGTCATAGCTGTGCTAGACCTTCAGCCATTTAAAAACAACCCGTACTTCCGGGGTCCCCACCCATCAGGCAGGGGAGCTACTCCACACCACCTGGAAGGTGACTGCCAACTCTGGACTTCCCGACCAACAGCCCCTGCCCCGGTGGGCACACCTCAGCTACATGTTTCACTACTCAACCCTGTCCACGTCCCTGCCACTGCTCCCACAAACCCCGTAGGGGCAAATCCGCATGTCAAGATTTCCTCGGCAAACAAGGCATCGCCCCCTCTGCCGCCCTGACTGGACTTAATCTGTTTGTCTCATTCATTCTCTGTATCAGGGACACCACCTCTGCTCTTCCCAAACACCTCCCCAGTTGTTCCCATTCTGATGACCACACCAAGTGTTAATAAAATCTCTTCCCCGGGGGAGACAGCAATGTCTGCCTTCTCCTAAGGTCCCAGTCACAAACTGAGACATGATTCCACCGAAGTTCATTCTGTGAGCCGGTGGGCTTGTTGAGTATCATTACAGAGCACAGATGAGGGTCGTTTAGAGGGTGGGGTTGTCGCAAACAGACCACACGGCAAAGTCTTTACCCAGCACCCATGAGGTCACTCGAACCCAGCCTGCATGATCGTTTGCAAGGGGGCACAGCTGAATGTCCCCAGATGGCGGCTGTTTGGTTCAGGGGACAGTGCTGTGCAATAGTGTTCGACTCCAGATAGGAACGGAGGTGAGTGGCTTAGGCGTCTCCTCTGACCATGATGATGGAGGCATACAAGTGTAGCCTTAAAGCCAGGCTGTGCCAGGTACAGACCAGCTGAGGTGTGTAAGCCAGCTGAGGAGGTGTGCAAGCCAGCTGAGGAGGTGTGTAAGCCAGCTGAGGAGGTGTGTAAGCCAGCTGAGGTGTGTAATGTTCCCTCTCCCAGACAGGGTCTCACTATGTAGCTCTGGCTGGTCTGGAACTCACAATGTAGACCAGGCTGACCAGGAACTCACAGAGCTCTACCTGTCTTGCCTCTGGAGTGCTGAGATTAAAGACATTTGCCACCAAGCCTGGCTTTCAAAACTCTTTTATTTATTTAGTGAACTGTTTGTTTACAGGCAGTTTCACATTCTGAAGCCCAGGCTGCCCTGGTACTCTCTATATAACACAGATGGCCTCTAACCCATGGCACCCTCCTGCCCCAGCCTTCTGAGAGCTGGGGTCACAGCTCTCTGGGGCTGTGAGGATGAAGGGGTGTTTTCAGAAAAGTCCCCGAAAGCAGAGAGACGAGCTCCCCAGAGTGTGGGTGGCAGGCCCCACTGCATAGGATGGGGTCTGGGAATTCAGGGAACGGAAAGGGAATGAGCCCCAGCATTAGCCAGACACAATGGCCAGCTGCCTCACACTCCTACCATGACCATGCCTTTCCTGCCATGATGGCAGCGTCCTCAAATTGTGGACAAAAACAAACCCTTACGTTGTTTCCATCAGGTGTTGTCCCAGCAGTGGGGAAGGAACAGTCCACCCACTTTAGTGCCCTGCAGCCAGAATAGGGGTTGGCAAACCCTAACCCAGACACGTGGCCTGTGAGTTCAGAAGGGTTTTTAGCATTTTCAGATGGTTGAAGATAAAATAAATCATCCCAAGCGAAGCCAGGTCCACCCTGGGCCCAGCCGTGCCTGTCTGCTTAGGGCTTGTCTGCCGCAGGAGAGCTAGGCTGGAAAGATCTCAAAGCCTAAAATATTTGCTGAGCAGGGCTGGCAGCGCTGTGTGGTTATTCAACCACAGCCTCTACACCACATTGAGGGCACAGGAAAGAAAGGAGAAGGAAAAAAAATTAAAATAGGGAAATTTACATATATCACATCCAGAAAAGAACCAATTGATTACGATCAGCAGTTCCCTCTCCCGGGAATGAATCTCAGTGACATAGGGTGATAAGGCCCCAATGAGGCTGACCAAAAAAAGAAAAGAAAGAAAAAAGAGACATTTCTATTTTATGTGTGTGCCTAATGTCCCAAGAAGTCAGAAGAGGGTGTCCGGTCCCTTGGAACTAGAGTTACAGACAGTTGTGAGCCACCAGACTCAGGAACCAAACTGGGAACCTAAACTTGGGCCTGGGTCTTCTGCACAAGCAACCAGTGCTCTTAAGTGCTGAGCCATGTCTCCCATGAAGCTGGTTTTTAAGTGGAAGGAGGTTTGTGTGTGTGTGTGTGTGTGTGTGTGTGTGTGTGTGTGTGTGTGTGTGAGAGAGAGAGAGAGAGAGAGAGAGAGAGAGAGAGAGAGAGAGAGAGAGAGAGACTGATTGATTGATTGATTGATTGATTGATTTCAAACCTAGAGTTTAATGCAGGCCAGGCAAGGGCTCCACTCCTCAGCGTCATTCCAGCCTCTAAGACTTCTTTTTGTTCCCTGTGGAAGCTGGAAGGTCTCCTTGGAAGATGGGCAAAATAGAGGGCCGTTCACAGGGCAGGAGGAAGTGGAGCACTCAGGTCGCGGCACTCAGGTCGCGGTAGGAGCTGGAAAAGGCCCTGGTTCCTCGGCTTCGGCAGAGAGGATGAGTCCTGGGTGGGACCTGCAACTTTGACAACCCTGCCGAGCCTCTGCGACCCTGAGGTCGAATCCTGGGAGGGATGAACAAAGGACAGGTCAGGAAGCCCCTGCGTGTTTTCCCAAACTGAAAGCCACAAAGAAACGGTGTTTCACCGTTTCTGTTTCACGCGTAGGGATCGTCAAAACAACGCGAGACTTGAGCTATTAAAAACAACAACAACAAAGTAGGACCAGGGCATGCACTCTGGGGCACAGGAGGAGCTGACACTTGGAGAGGGACCGGCCCTTCGCTGCCTGGCCAGTGTGCACAGGACTTTGCCTCCTGATGGTTTAAGGAGCTGGAAGGTGAGATTCTGCACTCCTGGAGAGGGTCACATAAAGAAGCTTCCCAAGGCATGTGAGGACTTCAGGACCCCCTTAGAATCTCAATCCTTTTCTTTATAAGAGAGCATGTATCTTCAGTCCTCACCTCCCAGGCAACCCCGGTGATTCTAGTCCACTCAAGGACCCTGAGCTGGCAGGTCTGTGCTGGCCCACGCCTTTAATGCCAGCACTCAGGGAGGCCGAGGCAGGCGGATCTCTGTGAGTTCGAGGCCAGCCTGGTCCACAGAGTGAGTTCCAGGACAGCCAGCCAGAGCTACACAGAGAAAACCTTTCTCAAGAAACAAAGCAAACCAAAAAAGAACCCTGAGCTGTTCCTAGAGAAACACTAATCAGAACCACCGTGTGGCGTGCGCTGCACCTAGCCTGGGTTATGAACCAGGGCTGCGGACCTGATTGTGTGTGAGCTGCTGCTGGGTAGGAACCACAAACCACCCGGAGGGCGCGAGGGAAATCAGATCTGGCAGAAGCTGGACCATTCTCCCCTCCCAGACGTTAATCCCGAGAGGGCAGGGAAAAGCCGCCCAGGACAAAGGCGTTTACAAGGGCCTTATTTATAACCGACCTGGGGAGGGAGGCCAGCCAAACCCACCACGCGGGCCGCTCGTAAATCCAGGCATCATGCCGCAGCCGCAGCCGAGCGTGGCAGTGGCCTCCCTCGCAATCCACCGCGCAGGCTTCGGTAGCTCCGGGGGCGGGTGGGGTGGCATGGGGGTGAGCCATGAACCTACCATCCGAGTTGACTGTGGAACTTTCGGTGACTTCATTCATCTTCGTCTTTGGCCCTCCAGCATCTGGCAAGAGAAGAGGAATCCATCGGTGAAGATGTTGGAAAAGCTTCCTGGGGCATCATGGGTGATTCTTCCAAAACCAGGAGTTTGGATGGGAGCCGATAACGCAGACACATATATAGGCAGAAACACACTCGGACCATCCAGCAGAGGCTCCAGCTCATTCTCTCCTCTCCCTTACGGTGATTTATCAGGGGCCTGGACTGCCTGGGAGTATGGTCGAGGCGACTGATCTGGCTCTGGGCAAATGTACTGAGGGCATTTTTTTTCCCCCAGGCAGAGCTTGAGTGGTAAGAAGGCTCCTGCCTTCGTGCCGGCCGGACGGCCTTGGGTAAGTTCAACACACCGGGCCATAGTTGTCAGCCAGCCCTGTGTGGAGGGGGCTCTGGACTCACACGGACTTGAGGTCCAGACACTGTCCCCACTTCACCTGCCAGGGCGGGCTCAGAACTGGGCAGGGCGGCATCCTCTGCCACCACATCCCACACGGGAGGCCGCCTGCAGCCCTGCTCCGTGCAATGAGTGGCGTGGCTGCGGACGCAAAGGCTCACCAGGCAGCTAACTGCGCAGGGACGAGGGGGACTTGTGAGTGGGCCTCTGTCCCCGGGGCTGGTGGAAGTCAACACAAACCTCAACCAGACCCGTTCTGTCTGATGAAGGGGCGCTTCTACAGGCCTGCTGGCTGCCCACGTGAGGGCCGCGTCCACGCAAGCCGAGCAGGGAAAAATGTGTGAGCAGGCCGGCTCAGTGCGGTGGAATGTGGCTCTGTCGATATGGAGTGGTTTTGCACTTCCTTGCCCTTAGTCTCCCGAGGGGACCTCAGGGATGTGAGCGGTGCAGCCCTCTCTGGCCTCTAAGAGCGCTGCACGGCCCGCCTTAAGCTGCACGTGGCAGGGCCCCGGGTGGATAGCTGCTCTGACCTCCCCAGGGGAGCGGGGTGGTTTGCAGGGAGTTCACACTTGAGGCCTGAGGGCGGGTGTTCCTGGCACATCAGCGAGCACGCGTGGGCACCGACTAGGGCAGCGGGCACATTCGGGCAGGGCTGCGGCCCGGCCGCCAGGGGGCGCGCCACACCTTCTCCACTTCCCCCTAGGCTGGGAGCCTCCTGCCCTGCTGAGGGTCCCCAGCTTCTCCCCATGAGACACAGAGCCCACGGCCTCATTAGCAGTGTAGTTTGTCACCGAAAGGAGTTGCCACACTCCTGGGGTATCTCCGTGGCTGATTCCTAGTTGTCGCTAAGAATCCACTTCCCAGCTTCCCGTGAAATCCTGGCTGTCCTCTGGGGTCCCCAACTCCTCTGCTTATTCTCTGGAGTTAGGCTCCTGGGGACAAGGGAGAGCAAGCATCTTTAACCACAAAGACCAGGCAGCAAGTGCCACCGCCTAGGGATGCCAGAGGACGAGCTTGTAGCCTCACCAGTCACCCCAACAGCTAAAGGGCCTGCCGTGAAGACTTTCTGCCTTGCTTTTCCAGCCCACGCACAGAACAGTCCCGGAAACAGCTGCACATGGCTCCACGGAGGTTCACAACAGACAGACGCTACCACACCAGGGTGGGTAGGCGACCCGCTCTGCTGCTCCTTTCTAGAGCTTAGCCTGTGCACAAAGATGCCATTTTCCAACCTTACGGCCCAGGCCCAGAGGTAAACAGGCCGCTATTCCCCCAGTAGGCAATTTGCTCTTGGTTTTGTTTTGGGGGTTTCTGCTGCGACCTGCCAGCTGGGAGTCCTCAGGAAGGAGGACCTGAGGGACACACCTGCTGTGGAGAGGACCGACTGAGGTCAGCATGGGTGGGTGGCCACGTTTCCAGCCAGCGGCCCTGCTCCAAGCCCTTGGCTGATCAGTTTCTCAAGTCGTTTGTAGACCCCTTCCCTCCCAGGCTTTGGAGAGAAATCTCTTCCCCGCCCTGGCTCCCCTTTGGACTTCCTGGTCTGCCCCCTCCTCCTCCTGGTCCTGGGGAAGATGTCGGCTCTGAGCTGGCCCAGATGGAACTTTTAGGAATGAGTGGGATCCCAGCTAACTGCAGTTGAGGCAGCTAAGGTTTCTGGGCCCTTCCAGGCAGGGCTCTGCCAGGCCTCCTGAGGTCTTCAGAGCAGAGTGTACCACTTCCTGGAGGGACTAGCTGGAGCTGCCGCCTCCACAGCCTTAGGTGGGCACGTCTGTTGCCCCCAAGAGGGAAGCACCCGGAAGGGGCCAGAGCTTGCTGCTCAACAGCCAGCCCAGAAAAGAGGCCAAAGAAATTGACTGGCCTCAGTGTCTCACCTTAGAAAGGGACTGCCGGGAGCCTCAGAGCCCTTTGGGTGGTTACTACCATGTCCTTGTTTTGGCATAAACGTGACCATAGGCAAGCCTGGATACTCCGCCAGGGGCTGGTTCCACGCTCACACAGGTGACAGCGTGCCTCACAGACGTCACAGAGCTGGAGGACTACTAACCTTCCACCCAGGCACTGCCGTGGGAGCTGCCGTCATGGGGACCTTGCTCCCTCAGTGGCTCCTGGGTCACCAAGTTCTGCCTTCTCTGGGCTTCAGAGAGCCAGAACCCACGTTCATTTTCCTCAGGCTGTGCGGGCAGCCTAAGGACACCTAGAAAGAGCCCATGTCACTCAGCATAGAGCTTCCAGAGTGGGGCGTGGATTCAGTGGGACACAGCCACTACCCTCTAAGGGTCTGCGCTCTCATGTGACTAGGGTCCGGAACCCTGGATCCCAGCTTTGTCAGGAAATGGAACCTGGGTTTGGGATTCCGGACTCACCTCACGGCTCCCACCCCCACGCTGCCCGTGAAGGATGCAGGGTAGATGCTGGCAGAGAGAACCATGGCTCCCCCGAGGCCAGTCTGCAAAGATGGACAACCCCACTCTGCCCCCGGGACAGCTCTGAAGGAGCGAGGCATCTCTGGGCTAAAGTCACCAGGAACAGGGAGGGGCCATACCGCCACCAGCTGTATCCTCTCGAGATGGCTCGGGCCTAAAGTGATGAGAGAGATTCCAGGCCCTGAGCATGCTAGGGCTAGGCTCGCCTGTCCGTCCCTCTGTCTCTTTGTCTGTAACTTGGGGGGAGGCACACTGCACACACCTGCCCCTCTTTCCCCAGGATGGCCTCGGGTGATGGCCTCGTATTTCCAGCTTCCACCTCATCCATCCAGGCTCCTCCCCGTCCGGAAGGAAAGGCATCTAGGTCACACAGAGGCCAAGGCAGAGCTGAGTGGGATCCAGACTGCCTGGGGATTATCACTGTCCCAACACAGGCCACCGGCCAGCCACACATCTGCAGAGACAGGCTGGAACCATCAGGCTGGGAGGGCCCGCTGCAGGAGGCCTGTGGGAGGGAAATGCTTGCCTCCCCCTCTCGGTTTCCTTATCTCCCTGCTTCACACACTTTCCAGGGCCCTCAGAGAGAATCAGAGCCAGGGTCACACCTGGGAAGGGGACCTGTCACCACCCCTTCACAGCTCAGACCTGCCTGAAGTCCACGGTCAGTCGGAGGCTGTTGGCATGCGCTGTGTGCCAGGTGTTCAACACGTGTGTGCTTTCAGTTCGACTCTGAAAACACTGGGTGTTACTTCTGTTCCTGACGAGGAGATCTTAGGTGCTCTCTTCCTCTCCCTCCTCCTCCTCCTCCTCCTCCTGCTCCTCCTCCTCCCCTTGAGTCAGGGCCCAGCATGGGGAACAGAGTAGGGGAAGCCACAGGCCTCACACACGTTTCTCTAGCATGGAGGGCCAGATGGGACACAAATTCCCCTGAGCACACGGCTCCAGGAAGGAGCAGGGCACACACAGCCTGGCCCCTGGGCAGTGCTGGCAAGGACCCAGAAAACAGCGATCCAATGAGAGGAGCCCTCTGCGCTCACCTGAGTGCAGAGAGAGGGCCGAGGAGGGCAGAGCTGGCCAGGGGCTGGAGCAAGGCCCAGAGCTCTGGAGGAGTGTGAGGTAGAAAGGGGGATCGGTGTTCCTGACAAAAAAGCCAGGAACTGCCTGAGCTTTGGGCCCAGAGCTCGGAGGGGCTGGGAACCTAGAGAGATGCAGCCAGAGCGGCCAGGTGAGAGGCGCAGAGGCATGCCCAAACAAGAAGAGGCTCTGAAACCGTTTGGACAGCACCAGGGAGCCGCAGGGGGATTTCAGCCATGTCAGATTCAGAGTGGAAGGATGCTTGGTGCGAACCAGTTAGCAGGGGCAGGCGTGGCCGGACCACGGGGACTCAAGGGATGGAGTGGCCTGGAGAGGGCAGTGGCTGCGGGGGAGGGAGAGCCAGGCGGACTGATTCTAGATGAAGGGGGGGGGGGGAATGGGCAGAGCTAGCCTAGGACTGCAGCGGAGAGTTAGGAGCCTGACCGGAGTGCGCTCGGGCAGTTAGTGGGGCCCTCGCCCGGGGAGGTTCGGGTTCAGGGACCGATCAGAAGGCCCAGGCAGCTGAGAGTGAAGCTGGGCTTGTGGCCCAGGTCGGGGGACACCCCGGGAGGACAGAAGGACCGGGGAGGCAGGGGAGTCACGCAGAGGCCCAGCGAGTGAGTACGAAGCTGGGCTCAGCACAGACAGATGCTAGCCCCAGAGAGCAGAGGGAGGGCGCCGTCTCCAGGTCGCCTTGGGAGGCTCTGCGGCCGGGGGATGCCGGTCTCGGGGGCAGAGGGGCGCGGGCGGCGCGCAGCCGGCTCTCATTAGCGCGGGCCGCCGGCTAATCAATCCCAGGCGGGGGCTCCCGGGCCGAGTCCGCATCATGGAAACTGGCCGCGCGCCCGGCGGAGCGATCGGGGCCGTCGGCGGGGCCGGCCCGGGCGCCTCTCCGTCGAGGGCGCGGGCGGAGGCGGATCGCGGGGTCCGGGGCGGGGCTCAGCCACCCCGCGCCCTTTCTCGAACCGGTTGGGGGTCCGCGGGGGTCGGGGCCGGGCCTGCGGGGCCCCAGGCGGGGGTCGATCCGTGCTAGGCCCGGGCTAGGCCGCTTCTCTCCGGGACCCCGGGGCCGCCTCCGGCCGAGAGCGGACGCCCCGGTCCCCGCTGCCCGCGGTCTCCCGGTGCCCCGGCCACGGCGAGCGGCCTCCTGGAGCGGCTCCAGCGTGCGGCCCCGACCCCGGGGCGGTGCTGCTCCGGCCCGGACGCGGCCCACGGAGGCCTCGGGCGGAGGAGGCTGGAAAAGAGGCCAGGCGGCGGGAAAGGGGGATGATTCATCCCCGGGAGCCCGAATCGGAAACACCGCAATCTGGGAACAGCCTTGCCTGGGTCGACGAGAGATCCGGGAGGACAGTCCGTCCGGCGAGGACCTGCGTCCGGCACTGGCAGTCCCCTGCCTCCAGCCCCGGTCCTAGTCCGGCCGTGGGGGGAGGGGGAGGCCTCTTCTGGAGGAGTGGAAAAGAATCCTGGACAAAGTCCGCCGCTGCCTCCTCTGCTCTGACTGGCTGGTCTCGGCCAGAGCGGTCTTCCCAGAGTCTAGCTCAAGTCTCTCCTGCTGCAGCTCCAGTGCTGGCTGAGGAAGTCTGCAAGGAGGGGGCGAGCAAGGAGAAGCCGGAGTCAGAGACACCCCCGGCGGCCCTCGCTGCGGTATGTAAAGCGCAGTAGGGGGGGAGGTGGGGGGCGCGCGCGCGACCTGCAGACCCAGGGCGGTCCGAGCGCCCCCTCCCCTGGTTACTTCGGGGCGGCCACGTGCGGGGGTGGGGTCGAGCCCGGGAGGTACTTACCCCGGCCGCGGTTTCGGGGGGAGGGGGTACCCGCGCGGGCGGGCGGGCGGAGCGCGCGCAGGCTGCAGGAGCCCCGCAGCCCCGGCTGCACCCGAGCCCCGCAGCCCCCTCCCTGCGCTCCGCCCGCCCGCGGGCCCGGCCAACGCTGGCTCCCAGCTCCGCTGCGGAAAACCCGAGCGGGGGCGGCTCCCAGCCTTGCGGCCGCGGGAAAATCCGGGGGTGGCCGCCAGGGATCTCCAAGCGGCCGGCCGAGGCGGCCCCGCGCGTCCCTCCCCCGGAGCCCGGCCCGTCGGGTCAGTGTCTGCCTCTCTGCTTGGCCCCGCAGAGCGCCCGGACGACCGCGCGATGACGGCCGGGAGCCCCGGAGACGGCGGCGCGCGCAGGAGCCCCGAGGGCCGCGTCTCGCGTCTGGGCCGCCGCCTGGGCCGGCGCCGGCGGCCGCGCTCCCCGCCAGAGCCGCTGCGGGTGCGGGCACGGCTGCGGCTGCGCTCGCCGTCGGGGGCGTTCGCGGCGCTGGGCGCGCTCGTGGTGCTGGTGGGCATGGGCATCGCCGTGGCCGGCTACTGGCCGGGCCGCGCCTCCCACGCCCCGAGGACCGGCCGCGCGCACGGGCCACACGAGCGCCTGCGGCTACTGGGGCCGGTGATCATGGGCGTCGGCCTGTTCGTGTTCATCTGCGCCAACACGCTGCTCTACGAGAACCGGGACCTGGAGACGCGGCGGCTCCGCCGGGGCGTGCTGAGGGCGCAGGCGCTGCGGCCGCCCGACGGCTCTGGCTGGGATGCGCTGCTGCCCAGTCCGGCGCGTGGGTCCCCGGGCACCGTCGCGGAGCCTGAGACTTGGGACCTGGCCCCGAGGCGGGGTCCCTCGCCCGTCCCGTCGGTGCGCAGCCTGCGGTCCGAGCCTGCCAATCCTCGCTCGGTGTTGCCCGCGCTGCTCCATAGCTACCCGTTGAAGGGCCCGGGGCTGCCGCCACCTTGGGGTCCTCGGACTCAGACTGGCCACGTGATCATCACGGTGCAGCCCTCTGGTTCCTGCATTGAGCACTCCAAGTCTCTGGACCTGGGTCTGGGGGAGCTCCTCCTGGGGACTCCAGCAGCTCGGGACTGTGCCCACCGAAGCTGGCCACGGCTTGACAGACTCAGCTTGGGTGGCTATGCCAAATTAGGAGGGGACTTGGGGGCCAGGGTCTGAGGTGCAAGGGATAACGTGCTGTGAGGCTACCAGCGAGGACCATGGGACCAGGACACCAGAAGTCCAGTGTCCACTAGCTGTTTCAGTCACCTCTGAGGCTAGGATGGATGCCGAGGTGACAGCAGCCGCTCAGGCTCCTGACCTGCATGTTAGAGCAGTGCCAGCTGCACCGGGCAAGCCTCAGGGGCATGTGTTAATGTGGACACCAGCATGATTCAGCCTCAGGAATTTCTTCAGCCCCTGTGGCCTTAGCCCAGCACAGGTACCCGAGAGGCTGCAGGCTAAGCCAAGAGCATCCAGAGATGCACCGGTACCTTGGCAAACTCAACAGTGGTGGGTTGGGATGTCTCAGGCTGGGACAGGCTCCCTCCAAGGTGGCAGTGGAGATGGACGTGGGACCTCCCGGGGAAGGTGGGCAATGAGGTGGAACGCAGACCCTCTGCAGCTGTCCGGGGCAGTGACTGCACCTCTAACCGCTGCCACTTCAAACCCATTCTTCCTGCAGCCACGTGGGCTGCCCCGGCGGGGATAACTACTGCCAGTGCCCTGCTCCTGGGGTCAGACAGCTCTCCTGGAGACAGGTCCGGCTCACTTTTGTCGCAACGCCTCTCCCAAGTTGGCAGAAGGCACCCGCCAGTTCTCAGCAGTTCCACATTCCGGAGCTGCATGCACTCGGGCCAGTACACAGCGGCTTCCCTTCTCATCTCCCCTGCCCAGGGTGAAGGTTTCATTTTTTCCCATGCTTTTGTTGGAAGAGAAATTTTAAAGTAGATCAGTCCTCAGAGTCAGGTCTTTTTGTTTTATTTTTTTTTTATGTTTATTGAAAAATGCCATACAAGAAGCAAGACCAAACACTCAACCTAAAACACGACAGCCACATCTGTCACTATGAAGGGTGCCGACAGCAGGCCTGATTTACTGCCTAACTCACCTAAGGGTTTTTCAGTTGGACTCTGCTGCCATGTTTTGTCAAATGTAAACAACTACTTGATATGATTCATAATTTTTAAAAAATTTACAAAGCTCCTTCATTTTTGTCATCAAAATAATAGATCTGAGAGAGATTTGTAAAAACAACCAACCAGGGGCTTCTATTTCTCATGAGCAGTGGGGATGCTGGCTAGGCCGAAACTCCAGCTCCATTTCTCAATGTGGGGCCACGGGCCCCCCAACCCCAGCTGCTCAGCGACCCCCAGAATACACTGCTGGCCTGGGGGAGGGTCCCTGGAGTTAGCCTCCTTGGGCCCTCAGCTTAGGAATATAGGGCTTGCTTTGTGGGTGGGTGGCAGAGATCTCATGTGGTTTGAAGGAAATCTACTTCTGAAGTAAAAATAAAACTGCAGTTGGGTTTGTTACTGTGGTGTGCCTGAGTCACTTTAGGAAAATTCCTGCCAAGTCCCTGACCCTGGAGATGGAACTCCCCTCCCCCCATCACTACGTCTACCTGGACTGAGTCTGTTCTTCACACCAACTGCAGAAAGAAAGAAAGGAAAAAAAAATCCAAACAATTACCATCTCCCAAGATCTGTTGCCAGAACCAGCAAAAGAGGGAGGGGGAGGCCTGGAGGGATGTCAGAATTCTGGCCCAATTTCCAGACAAAGGCAGCAGAGAGGAGCAGAGGTCAGGAACCCAGGTCTGAGAACCTGATGGGGATAGCACAGAGCACAGTGCTGAATGGGCAGGCGGCCCCTCTCTTCCTCCTCCTGGGTCTCAGCTCTTGTCCTTGCTAACCCCCCTCCCTAGCACAGCCTCCTCTGGCTCAAGCCCTCAGTCTGTGGAACCCAAGCCTGGCCCTCCTTAGAGCAAGCTGCCGTTGGTAACAGTCTCATGGGAGCTAAAAGAAAACGCACACTCAAAACCAGTTCAAAGTCGCTGAGTTTGTGTGAAGAGCACGCGGCCAGGAGGCTCCTGACGTTACACATGCTCACTGCCCTTCGGCCGCTGCTGCCGGGGACCCGCTGTCAACCCTCATGAAGTTCATTCCTAGCCTAGAATTAGGAATCTAAGAGGCTTCCAGGCAGATCTGTTTGTAGGAAGTAAGCTGGAGGATTACAGAGGCCCTGTTTTTTTTTTTTTGGGGGGGGGAAGTCCCCAAATTCTCACCACCAATTGGGGACATCAGGCTCCCTTTTAAAAACCAATATTTAGAAAAAAAGGAAAAAGGAAACCAAATCCAAAACCCACAATAAAACAAAGCCCCCCAAACCTGACAGACTTCTCAGGCAATGGAGGAGTGAACAGAGTTGGCTCACACCCACCCTGACCAGGGATGACCACCAGGAGGAAGACATACCCTTGCTCCTGGAGAGCACCCTCAGGCAGCTGCCTGTCCCCTCTTCCCTCAGCCACACCCCTTACCATGCCTGGTAGAGAGGAGGCCCAGGCTGAGGCTGGAAGCACTCTTGGTAGGGTCCTTCTGAGGTAAAGGCGCCACTCCCCTGGGTGAGGCGCACCCCTGAACAACAAGACCTGATTTTTAAAACCTCATTAACTTTTCTTCCTCAAACTGCAACTAAAAAATGTTCCACTGGCACTTTTGGAAGTGCCTGATTTTTCCGTGAGTTCCGGTCTCCTGAGATGGGAGCTGGGAACAATGGGGGAAGCTGTTTCTGAGGAGGGAGAGGGTAGCCGGGGAGGTGAAGGCCACAGATGCATTCAAACGTTCACAGTATGAGCTCTATCTGAAGCAACTGATGTCTCTGACCTAAAGCTCCAAACAGAAGGTGGGGGAGGGGGCAGCAGGTGCTCAGCCGAGGTCGCTGCCTCACCAAACACCCTGCACAGGGAGGTCCTGTTTCTGGGGTCTGTGACCAGGGCATCTGCCCTGCCTGGCATTCACTGGTGCATAGTTTCTGTGCCATCCAGGGTATGACGCTGGAGGAGGAGCAGGAGGTCCCACTGAGCTGGCTCTGGCCTCTACAGCTGACAGGGTCTCTGAGGGGTTCTGAAGAAGTCTGTGGATCCTGTCAGGGTCTGGGTTGGAAACGAGTGAGGAGAGGCAAGGCTGAGGGGTCACCAACCACCCCATAAAAAACCCAAAATGTCTTAAAAACAGTTCATAGACCAAAAAGTTGACAATTTCCGTATCACAATATAGAAAACATCTGTGGCATCTAGAAGAGTCTCGATAGAAATCCCAAATAGAAAATCAAGTTGGTTTTCTGTGGTGTGGAACAGTCTGAAGTCTGACTGCTGCAGGCTGGCTTCTTTATGATATGCTGGCTTCTCCTGGGTGGGGAAGGGTAAGGGCCAGGCAGAACAGTCCCTAGAGGGAAGAAAAGCATGAGTTTGAACCCCCACAAAGGAGCACGCTTCCAGCACCCCCACCAGGTTCTCCTGGCTGTAACATGGTGAGCTGCACTGGCTGTCCCCCAGCGTTCACTGCAGGCATTCGTTTATCTGCACTCCGCAGGCCCAGCTAGTTAGCCTGCCCCCCCGCTACATTCCCCCCCCACCCCCCCACCCCCCGCCCGCGTGTTCTTTCCGAAGCCCGGCCCCGTTCTCAGCCCTGTTCTCTAGCCCTCCCCGGTCCTGGCCCACGGATCCTGGTGTTGCCAAGGCAGAATAACAGAGTGTAGGGGACTCCAGAGGTGGTAACAGTTCAGACCCAAGTTGAGGTACCTCCTCCCCCTCAAGGCAGAAGGACACACACAACCTGGCTGTTCTGGTTGGAGCCACACAGTTAACAATAGCCTCTGCCTTACTTGACTGAGTTCCAGTGGAGACACCTCTTGGGGTCAGGGCCTCCCCAAGTGTCTAGAGTTCCTGAGAACTCTCTCTGGCTGAGATGGTGGCATCCCCCATCCCATCAGGAACACCCCTACCTGAGCTCACTCCTCAGAGATCTCGGTCTCCTGGTGGACGACCACCTTGGTCACTGACATGTCTGGGTGCTGTTCCTTGGCCTCCTTGATGGCTTGTACAAGGACCTGTGAAAGACAGGCAGAGCTGGTCAAAGAGCAGCCCAGCTGGTGAAGAAAGCCTGGGGCATTTCTGAGATGATGGCAGTGCCAGGGCAGCACACAGCACAGCCCAAGTGGATCAGTACCTTGCCCTGTCCTATCCTGCAGAGGGAGGCTACTGGACTCAGAGCACAAAGGCAGGGAAGGGTAGAGGTTTTCTTCAGAGAGACAGGCAACCTCTGGAGTGAGAGGCTTCGTTCAGGTGGTGAACATAGAGCACAGGCCGGGTTCAATATGGGAACAGGGGCCAGGCCAGGAAGGTGAGGGAGCACACAGGTTTTAAAAAGGAAGAGGTGTCTTTGGCAAAAGTGGGAGGAGGCAGGAAGACAGACAGGCAGGCTGACCTATGGCATGCTAGGTCTGGCTAAGCCCATTTATTTACTTAATCTTCACAAGCGAGTGAGTCAGGGTTCTGCTGTGAGTCCCACTGTAAACAAGGATGCTGCAGGCCACACAGACGCTGGGAGGGCAACCGGGCTTGTGAGTCTGATTCTCTCCTTTGTCACACAGTCCCTTAGGTTCCAGGGTGCCAGCCTGAGCCACCGGGACACCACTGTCCTGGGAGCCTGTTAGAGCTGTTTGCCCTGTGGATCCTAAGGACAGTCTCCAGCCAGTCAAGGGGGGCATCTAGACTTCCACAAAACCTGCTGTCTCTGCTGTCCCTGCTCTTCCCTGACTCAGCTGTTACACTCTGGGCCCAGCTCAAGTCCTCTCTCTGGAGGCTCCACCTCCCTCTAAGAAAGCCTGGACTATGCTACCTTTCTTAACAGTCCATCCTAAAGTGTACCCCCCACCCTCCAGAGCACATCACACCTTCTCCCACCCAGAGCCTTCAGTTCCTAGAAGAAACAAGGGTCCCTGGAGCATTCTCGGAGTCATCTAGTATCACTACATCAACTCTGACCCATGATGATCTTCATTTTATAGGGTAAAGGCCCAGCTCAAAAGTTGCTAAGGGGTGTACACAACAGGTCAGGGCAGAGTTAGAGTTCAGGCTTGTGCTACTTCAAATACCTTCTACCAGTCGGGCAGTGGTGGCGCACGCCTTTAATCACAGCACTCAGGAGGCAGAGCCAAGCGGATCTCTGAGTTCAAGGCCAGCCTGGTACAGAGTGAGATCCAGGACAGGCACCAAAACTACCCAGAGAAACCCTGTCTCGGGAAACCAAACACCTTCCACCCCGCAGCTCTTGCTGTCAGATAACACGCAGCTGGTTTCAAACCACAGGCTGCAGGCTGGTAGTAGGAAGGACCCATTGAGCTCAGCACCCAGGCTACAGGCCCCCTCTTGGGCCTCGGGCCTGGCTTCTGGGACCCTGAGCACAGTACCCACAGCAGTGAGTCCCAGCCCTGCAGACCTGCCCCCTTCGCCGGCCCCCTCCACCCCTCCCCTTGGCAGCCTCACTAACAGCACCCAGCAGAGAATTGGGAACATTAATTCTGACCTTATTATTTGCTAATTGCTCGTAGCACACAATTAGCACCTAATTAACATAAAAACATAGAATTTTAGCACCCAGAAGGGCCCAGGAATTATCTAGATCAACCCACTCTCTTTTGGAGAGGAAAACATCAAATGTAAAGGGATCTGCCCAAGGTCACAAAGCAAGTTGGTGACAGCTCGGGGGCAGAGTGAGCCCCACATCTCCAGGTGCCGTACCCCCCTCCTGCTGTCTGCTACCATCCCACTCCGGGGCAGGGACGGCACCTCCTCTCTTGTTTCTGTGTCACTCCGGGAATAACATCTCAGGATCCATGGACGTGGAGCCCACATGCACCCGCCATCTCCTCCACACACACACTTACACACAGGGTCTCACTGTGGTGAACTTCCTGCCTCAGCCTCCTGAGTGCTGGGACTAGAGGTGTGGCCACCATGCCCATGCACCTCCTGTCTACCCCACTAACAGCCCCGCCCTGCAGGCTGCCATGTTTTGAGCCCCTTGTTTTTCTTCCAAAGAGCTGAAGCAGCTGTTGGAGGAGGCTGCCGTGCCCATCAGGACCACTGCTGCATTCCCACCTGATCGTGGTCAATATCTCCATCTCCTGTGATCACAATTCTCTTCTCAATCCGGGTCTCAGAAATGCCACCTTTTACAGTCTGTAACCAGAGGAAGAGGCGAAGTGAAAGCCTCAGCCACAGCAGGAAAGAAAAGCAAGACAGCCCAGAAGATTCTAAAAGCTCTCTTAAAAATGTTTTGTTTCTTGGTTTGTTATTGTGAGAATGTAGCCCAGGCTAAGCACCATGATGCTGGTACTACTCAGAACAGCTCCTCACCTTGGACCACTAGACTCTAGTACACTGAACAAACAAAAAGACAGTTCATTATTCCCTACAGAAACCCAGAAGGAAGAGTGGCGTCCCTTTTTGTTCTTCTATATTTTTACTTGATTATTTTCAGCTTCAAACTGGGACCTCCTATTTTAAAGCAGTTCACATTATTAATGTCAAAGGAATCTTAAATAATCTCAAGGGGACAAATAAGGAAAGCCAAGATTTAGACACACGAAAGAGTTGGCTCACTGTCAGCTCACTGTTATCTGTGTCTTATGATAAAGCCTGGCCAACATTTTTTCTTGCTTTTTTCTAAATTTCTTACCTATAACAAATTGCAGGTCAGGCGTGGTGGTACACACCTGTAATCCCAGCACCTCTGAGTCTGAGACAGCACTTGTGAGTTCCAGGTCAGCCTGGGCTACACAGTGAGTTTCAGGCTAGTTTGGGTGAGATCTTTGGTGAGATGTCTCAACAGAAGGAAGGAAGGAAGGAAGGAAGGAAGGAAGGAAGGAAGGAAGGAAGGAAGGAAGGAAGGAAGGAAGGAAGGAAGGAAGGAAGGAAGGAAGGACATTTCTTCTAGTGCTACAGTAAACATGGACTGCCTGATTTTCTGTGGATAATTTTGATTTTTGATATTTTGTCCCCATTGTTTCCTATAAAGCGGTCTGGTGATTTCAGCATTTCAGCTCTAAACTATGGTTCCCATGGCCTCAAGATGCAACAACAACAACAACAACAACAAAATGATCCATCAGGTCAGAGATCTGGTTTCTGACTCAGATAATATGGTTGTGCCATATTAGCAATCCCTGTCTTTAAACTGATCATGTGCCTGTGTGTGTATGCATGTTGAGGTGGCACCCACAGCCCGCGCAGGGTAGGGAGGTGCTCGCCCACTGAACTATACCCTATCCCAAGCTGACATGTAGACTTCACCCACAGCAAGACGGACAGATGTGGAATGAGAATGACTGTGTGTGGCTTCCCCAGGTGTATTCCAGGGAAGATCTCAGGTCTTTCCACCTGCACGGAGCCGAGAGCCTTTGCTTATGTTGGCCCTCTGTCTAGGGTGTAGTAGCTAGCTCAGCAGGCCACTGGAAGCTGATACCTTGGTAATCTGCGTCGTGGTTGTGCTGCTTGTGGTCTCAGATGTGATGGTCTGAGCTGTCAGCAAGACTCCAGGGTCTAAGTCCCCATTGCTGTCCTCAGTCTGCAAAAGCAAGCACAAGTCATCAGGCCCCTAGGAGGCCTTGGGATGAGACCCCCAGGCGCAACGTGGCTCTTCAGCTGTACATCCTGCTTCAAATGTCTACTTCCCTTACGGTGACCTCTCAGTTAATAAGCAGAACCAGTCTCGGGGAACAGGCTCCTTCTTAACAAGTTGGATGAATGGAGCTAGAGAGATGACTCCGGCTGCTCTTCCAGAGGACCTAGGTTTGATAGGGTTATCCTTCCTTAGCACCTACATGGTAGTTCACAACCCTCTGTAACTCCAATTCCAGGAGATCCAACACCTCTTCTGGCCCCCATGGGCACCCAGCACACGTGTGGTACACAGACACACATGGAGACAAAACACCCATACACATTAAAAATAAAAACTGAAGCTAGGTGTAGTGGCACACAACTTTAATTCCAGCACTCAGGAGGCAGAAGTAGGTGGATCACTGTGAGTTCGAGACTAGCCTGGTCTACAGAGTGAGTTTCAGAACAGCCAGTTAGATCGTGAGACTCTGTCTCAAAACAAACAAAAAGTTGAATGAAGACAGGTGTGGTGGCCCACGCCTTTGATCCCAGCACTTGGGAGGCAGAGGCAGGCGGATCATTGAGTCTGAGGCCAGCCTGGTCTATAATTTCACTAAGATGCTGAGGAATACACGTTCCTCACAGTAGTTCAGTAACTGGGGTGGGTCTGAAAGAGGCAGGAGCGTGGCACAGCTTCAAGACTAGAGTTGCACAGGGATGCCGTCCCAGTTTACAAAGGCCACTAAAGCATCCTGAGTAAAGCTGTGCCAGGACAGCGATGACAGCAATGACAGCACAGAACTAGTCACACGCTCCGGTGAGAAAACTTGGACTTGAAACCACCGAGGGGTCACTGTGTTCTCACCAGACATCATGCTCTTTACACTCAACCAAGGCAGGAGAGGCACTGGCTCCTGGAAGCTGAGGTGCGTAAGGTAAAAGGGCCAGCCAAAGAAACCCACCCTGGCCCAGAAACCAGAGCCAGAGAAAGAAATCCACCCTGCCCCCAAGGCCCAAGCCAGTGAAAGAAACACTGAAACCAGAACCAAAGAAACACACCCTGACTCTGAAACCAGTGCCAAAGAAAGACACTTTGGCCCTGGAATCAGAGCCAGTGAAAGAAATAGCCCTGGCCCTTAAGGATTCTGACACCTCCAAACTACTACATTGCGCACCAATATTCCAGCACTCAAACTATCCACATCACAGCATTCTGTAGTGATCATCAATTTTTTTTTCCGTCCTAAATACAATTAGAAGACTAAGTGTATGACCAAACATACACCAGGTGCAGGAGAGCTCCATCACAGAACGAAACTGGAAAAACTGTTTAAAGGACCAAAGACTCCCACACTAGCTACTGAGGGAACAGGTTCCCCCTCCAGGAACTGAGCAAATGGAGCAGAAAGTGGCCACTCACGAGAAAGCAGGACACATGCACAATAGGCTTCAGCGGTATTTCTGACAACAAACTATTACTGTAAGGGCTCCTCCTGCTGGGAGGGACTTAAATTACTTTAAATGCCAGGCTACGCCACTAATCTACATAGGAATCAAACAAGGACTAAGGCTGCTTATTATGATTAGCCAAGAAATGGCATTAGCGGGCTGGAGAGATGGCTCAGAGGTTAAGAGCACTGACTGCTCTTCCAGAGGTCCTGAGTTCAATTCCCAGCAACCGCATGGTGGCTCACAACCATCTGTAATGAGATCTGGTGCCCTCTTCTGGCCTGCAGCCATACATGCTGTATACATAATAAAAAAATAAATAAAATAAAATCTTAAAAAAAAAAAAAAAAGAAATGGCATTAGCAAGAAACTAAAGAGATGTGGACAGGGGCCAGTGACAAATGTTATCAGCAGGTATGTTGGGCAGTTAGAGCCACACAGGCCTCTGTGACCAAGATAGAAGAAAATTGGATGAAGATGGAGTTTACCTAAGGCGAGTGCTTTCCAGCAGCCTGGAAACACTGGGCACCGGCGCTAGGGGGCTCAGAGACCTGGACTATTTTCATAAAGGTACTCCACCAAACATGCAGTAGATCACTCCTCCTCCTCTATATAAGTCACCAGAATAAACAGGTTCTGTCAATTCTCCTGCCTCAGCTCCTGAGTAATGGAGCCTGCAGGTATGGAACACCGTGACGGGCTTTATTTCATTTATAAGCAGGACCACATTTAATCCAGACAAACAAACTCCGAGGTACTGGGGGAGGGGAGGAGGATTAGGAAGGAGCAGAATCCCTGAAGGAGGCTGGGTTCCTCTGCACCCGAGGGAACATGCCCATGAGACCAGAGTCCCGAGCATACTCCCTCACACCAGCGCAGTGTTCGCTAGCTTACTAATATCTTCTTCTGCTGAGGCCATCTATCCACGGAAGATTCAGACCCGACATATACTTTTTGACTCCTACTATGTGTCAAGCACACCGTGCAAATGCTACCTCACAACGTCTCTCAATACCTGAGGTAGAGACTGTTATATTATCTGTGCAGTTAGGAAAATTGGACTCCAGGGGGGTTAATTTGTCCAAGGTTCTGTAGCTGATAAGTGTTCAAATGGCACAGAAGGGGAAAGAAACTTCTGTTTGAAGACTAGAATTTGGGATTTGGCACAGTCAGTACCCAGCGGTGGAATCTCAATTCACTTCCCAGGTTCCAAGTCGTTTAGGCTGGCTTCAAGCTATCCAGGTAGCCATGGCTGGGAATTGAACCTGGGTCCTCTGGAACTAGAGAGATGGCCTCTTAACCACCGAGCCATCTCTCCAGCCCGGATTGTGGTAAAATTTCAATGTATATGCTTAAAGTTTTAAAACCTGAGCATGAAGTTTCAATGATGGGCAGTCAGCCCCCTCCCATCCCCATGGCGGGGACAATGTAAGGACTCGTTCCTCTGAATATGCAAGCTGTTCCCTTTCACAGCCGCAGGCTAATGGTGTGTACAGTCATGAAGCAATTTTTCCTTCCTTCCTCTCGGTCCTCTCCCCTGCCCAGGCCCACTTGACAGCCCTTTTCTGTCTCTCTTGACTGACAGGCTTTCCTCTTCTCATTTCTGAAGGCTACCCTTACTTCTGTTCTTAGAATCATCTCTCCAGATCTGCCCTGGTCATGTCTTCAGGCCTGTCCCTACTTTAACACCGTCAACACGCAGCTTTAGGAATCCTCTTTAAAAGGCCATTGCTTTAGTGATGCTACTTTATCATCTACCACTGAAAACCTCAAAGCAACTTGTCCCTCACCAAATGAAAGTCCACAGAGTGGGGGAGCACACAGACACTGACCATCTGTAGAGGTGCGGGCACCGGGCAGACACCATCGCACCTAAACTTCCTCCAAATCTTGCAGTAGCCGGTCATCCTGTCCCCAGGGAAGAGCCAGGGAACGGACAGACAGGGACTTGTCTGAGGTTATCAATACCCCTTTGGGGGCATACAGTGTGGTGTCTGACTGCAAGGCACACACTTGACTCTCCAAGCTCCCTAAGGGTGAACCATCCTCCAGCTCATGGTGACGGGAAGACCGACCGAGAAGATCTTCAGTGTCCAGCCAGAGCTACACAGCTGCCCCTTTGCACTGTGCTCTACCACTGAGCCATACCCCAGCTCCTTGAATTACCTATTTACCCCATCTGAGTTTCTGTATAGAACTTGCTAGTGTCTGATGTTTGTGTGGGTTTTCCCCTCCGTTTTCATTTTTTGGCTGTTGTTAATTTTTCTAGTCAGGGTCTTTCAGGGTAGGCTGGAGGTAAGGAGCTCAAATTCCCAATCACCCTGCCTCCAACTCAAGTGTGGGGATTCCACCTGTGGGCCACTGTGTCTGGCTGTTGCTGTGCTTATTGTCAACCCTTCTCTCCTTACTAGAATGTTCCCTATAGAGGGTGGGGACTGTCTACCCTTACATCACTTTGACCTAATATATAAAAGCTCAATAAACATGTTGTAGAAGTGAATTAAGAGCTCATCCTATAGAGGATTAACTTTTTGCCTTCGTGACTAATTAAAGAGAGAGAAAAAAAATTTGACAGAACGCCGCTCTAGCACAATCAAATTACCCAAAACAATGAAGTTTCACTGTAATTAGGAAGTCAAAGATTTAAAAAATTTTGAACCTTCTCCATAATACCAGGACATAGATACTAACATCGTGGGCCGGGCTGGTCAAGGCTTAATGACTTGTCCAAGACAGGAAACAGGAGCAGAACCGGTGCTCAGGTTTATCTGACTCAAGACACATGTTCTTCATCACACTAGAGTAACTTTCCCAAATGACTGGGGTGGAGGACATACAGAGTCAGACCTACGGCGGCGATTTCATTTGCTCTTGGTGTGGGGGTGAACTGGGGTTGCACACATGCCAAGCAGAATGTTCTTCCACCAAGTTAAAACCCGCAGCCCTGACATCGTGCATTTATTTCCTTTTTAAGATAAATTATTTTGAGAAAGGGTCTCATGTAGCCCAGGCTGGCCTCACACAATATAACTTCAAATGATCCTTCTGTTCCCACATGTAAAGTGCTGGCATCACAGGTGTGCACCAGCCATGCCCAGTTTTAACTGTCTAACTTTTAGATGTGTGTATGCACACACGTAGGTGCAGTTGCACACATGTAGACGTCAGAGGACACCCACAGGTCTCAGTCCTCAGGTGCTTTTCATCTGTCATTTGAAACAGGGTCAGACTAGTGGGCGGCAGGCTTCCACCTGAAGAATCTGGGGTCTAAAGTCAGGTCCTCCTGCTCCTGAGGCTGTGCTTTACCAACTGAACCATCTTCCCAGCCCAAAGCAGACCCAGGTGTCTGTGGTCCAGGGATTGAACCCAGTTGTCTGTGGTCCAGGGATTGAACCCAGTTCTTCATGCATGGTGAGTACACCTATCAGCTGAGCTGCCCAGAGTCCCAGCCTTCAGTCCTGCTCAGTGGGACGTCCTTAAGTCAGTGATCTTCAAAGACCTATCCCAGAAAGCCTGACGTCACGCACAGTAAATGATCATAACCCAGAAGGAAGAAACCATTTGCTGTCTTTTGCCCAGTCTTTGTTCTGAGCATCAGCATCTTACCTGGGCAGCCTCATAGGTGATGGTCTTGGTCTCAGTGTGGACAATAGGAACATCTTTGGTTGGGATTTCACTTTTCACAGCATTGGCAGTATCTGAGATGGTGACAGTCTGAGTCTTTACCAGAGGAGGCTGTGGGCAGCAAGGAAACAGAGTTGGCCAAACCTTCCCACAGGCCTTGGGGAGCTGAACCTCTGACATTGATCTGATCAAAGCGTTAGCTTGAGTCAAGCAAAGGTTGGAGTCACTCTCCAAAGACATGATTCCCAAGAAGCCCTGACAAGGTGTCACATCTTGAGAAGGGTATTAAAAAGCAGCATTACTATAATTACTTTCATAAGCTTAATGGAAAATTGTAACACCAGACAGTTTATGTCCGGTGATATAAAACACTTTAGACCGACCTTCAGAATTTGAATGAACAATATTTGCCAAATAGAAATCCCTTTCATTTGTCCTTGTGACGGTACATTATAATTAAGAAAACCAGGCACATTTCCCTACTAAGTACAAATGTATATGGAGCAGCAGACGCCCTGGAACACATTTCTTGGAATTCATTAACTTCTTTCAAATCAATGTCAGACATTCACTTTGGATTTACTGAGAAGAAATAGTATTTGGAAAACCAGAAAGAAAACAAAAATCAGTTCTCCCACCACCTGGTGATTAATTTCAGAATTCCAAAAGAATGAACATTAGTGGAATGGCACAGGCCTTCTTGCTTATCTGCTCACCTTTCCCGGGATCCCAATCACCCTAGAACTACCATTTGATTGTGATAGGGTTAAGTGGCCATTCACCTTAGTAGAGTTAGTGCCCATGATCACGGCATCCCAGGGGCGGGGGCAGTGGAAGTGGTGGGCTGCACTGTATAGCAGTCTACATTTTCATTTAAAAATCAAATGTTAGTGAGGAGCACTGGATCATTTCTGAGCATGGTCTCAGAACCCTGAAGGCTCCTCCCCGCAGGAGTCTCTGTAATTCATCTCTTGCCAGAGCTCATCCTTGAGAAAGGAAAGAAGAACATTCTTACACCAGCTCCACGAAAGCAAATAGCTGGAGTTTACTCCTCAGGGTTTTGTTAAGTCGTCAGAAGAGAAAACATGTCTAGTCCGAGTGAGTTCCTCTGTACGGCAGACACTGGAGACTGCAGAGGCCATATCCTCTACCACCACCACTGCCACCTCCTCCACAGACCAGGTCCGGCCCTCTCCCAAAGAGTGTCCTTAGACCTGCACCGTCAACTCAGGCACTACCTGGAAACTTCGAATGAGGGTGGGGAACTGGTTACCCACACGAGAGTCAAGAAAGGATCCGCTCTGGGTCTCAAGGGTCTCAGCTGAGGCAACAGGCTCTTCACTACTGTCTGCCCTTTCTCCACCATGTTGTAGCTGGCAGGAAGCTGGAGTCACTGAGAAACTTGAGGCACTGGCCTGTTCCTCCACTCCTAAACACTCCCCACTTGGGCCTGCCGGCATCTCCTTAGCATCAAGATAGCCAGCTGCCCCCTGCTCCTTCTCTTCCGCCTCCTTGCTGTTTATGGAGAGGGAGCCAGAACCAAGGCTCTGTGGAGATGCCGGTGGGGAGGTCATCAGGCTCTGACTAGGAACTACGGACTGCTTGGGGCACTCCCATTCAGAGGCAGGGTAGGTGGATGGCCCTTTTGTCACGAGAGCCACCTCCTCTGTGCGAATGCCATTTACACTCTACAAATAAATGAACACACACAAAAGCGAGATTATGAGTAAGTGGGGGAAATAAGAGTGAAACTCTGAGAATCAGCAATGACTTTTAAGAAGTCTCAAACATATTCATGCTATTATTACCAAGACTCTTAACTCCAAAGATGGTCCAAAGTACCGCTATTCACATATGTATCGGGAGCTTAAGCAGTTTCAACTTTGGTCCTATTTCTGGACCACTGTTAATAAGAAAACAACTTCAATGCGCCTCACAGTGTTCTGCACTTCATATGCCAACAGCCCTCAAATACAGCATGTGCTTTCATACCTGAAGGAGTTACTCTGTCACTCCTACTCACTGCCTCAATTATGCAAAAGACAATGTAACTTGGGAGTTAATCAAAACATGTTCTTGATGAGTTCTCATATCTCCAAACTGTATATATCATATTGGCCCCTAAGAGGAAGCTAAAATTCAGGCTCTTGTCAGCAGGGAGACAGGAGTTGAGTCCATAGATGGCTTCAGTCCCAATCCTGATGTCAGGCCTAATGCCAAGAAGGGGAACGACCGGCCGCTGACATGCTTCTTCACAAATGAATGGCACAACACTCCAGCCACAGAGTGAGAAAAGTCCAGGAGACAGAGTTCCCTCCTGGCTACATGTTTCTCCTCATGGGGACATGAGATGGATATGTACACATGTATATGTGCATACACATGTACATATTCAGCTTTTGCTACATCAGTTTTTAAAATTGTAGCTCTGAAGCAGTCCATCATAAAAAGTTGGGCACTGACATATACAAACTAATCTGAACTGAAAATTCACCATACATTCATTTCACTTGCGAGCTTGACTTTCTAGTAATCTTCAGTGTCACTGACTCTGGTTGCTATGAAGAGATGCTCTTTGCCAGGCTTCAAATCTCAGAAAGACCATTTTGCCACTTCACATGCTATGTAGGAACTTAGCAACAGAAAGGGGATCTTTTAAGAAGGTGTTCCAGGGGCGACTGTGGCTTATAATAAATTTTGGTTTTACTCAATTATTGAAAAAAAAAATAGCCAAATGAATGGAAACACATGAACTATGAACCAAAGGCTGAGGGGCCCCCAGCTGGATCAGGCCCTCTGAATAGGTGAGACAGTTGATTGGCTTGATCAGTTTGGGAGGTAACTAGGCAGTGGGACCAAGTCCTGTGCTCATTGCATGAGTTGGCTGTTTGAAACCTGGAGCTTATGCAGGGACACTGCTCAGTCTGGGAGGAAGGGACTGGACCTGCCTGGACTGAGTCTACCAGGTTGATCGCAGTCCTCGGGGGGAGGCTTTGCCCTGGAGGAGGTGAGAATGGGGGTGGGCTAGGGGTAAGGGGAGGTGGTGGGAGGGGGGAGAATAGGGGAACCCGTGGCTGATATGTAGAACTGAATGGTATTATAAAATAAACTTAAAAAAAAAAAAAAAGGTGTTCCAGGGGAAAATACACAGCTTGGACCAGCTGACATATTTCAGTGTCAATCAATCAATCAATCATCTATCTACCTCCCTGTCTACCATCTGTCTATCTAATTATATTTAAAAATCACTGTGCTCTTCTCCTGTAAACCAGCCCATGTTGTGATGAATATAAACTAATGCCCTCTTAAGGCCCTGAACTCTGGATCCACTTCATTCCTGAGCGATCTTCAAACAGGCAACTGACGAGAGAGCATCTGGAACAGGTACACGCTGAATCAGATGAGGACATCTTTCATTAGCTGATTATAAGTATTATATAGGACATGCAAGAGAACTGAAAGTCTGGAGAATTTAGCTGTCTGTAGATCAGACACCAACTATTCTGGCTAATAGCATATAAATTTCCTCATATTTAAAATGAGACTAACATTTAGCTTGGCTTGTAGAGGTCTTAAGATCAAATACAATAACACCTATGAAAACACTTTGCAATTCTAAGGCACCAACCCACTTCACGTAAGTCAACCAATCAGCAGGGCAGCTACAATGTGCTAGGCCTAGAGAACACAGAACAAATCTGCCATTGCTATGAGCACACTGGACTACTTTCTCACATCCTTATCTCACAAGGTTTTGGGTTTTTTTCCCCCCTCCCTAAAGAGTTGACCAAAAGTAGCTGACAAATGGGCTTTCTCAAGTTGTTCACCCACCCCAGCTCTGGGAAGGACCAAGCCCATTCACATGCAGACGGTAGCAAGCTTCTCTGGACAATTTCCCTACAACTGGAAGGCTGGCTGACTATGACAGCTGAACAAGGGTCAGCTTTGTTGTTCTGTTTGTAAACGGCATCACTGGGTACAGGGGCTGCCCTGAATTAGTGGTTAATCCTCGAGTGCTGGGATTACAGGCATGCAAAACCATGCTTGGCAAGCCAGTTTTGTGTCAGTCTGCAGAAATGATAAGTGACGGTCCAGTCCGCCATCAAGAAGTTGTTTGTTAATTAAACGCTGCTTAGGCTAGCACCTCGTTCTGACGCTTTGTTTTGTATGCCCCGGGCAGCGGTGATGGCTTTCTTTCCACTCTGCAGTCCTGGGAACTAAACTCAGGTCATTAGGCTTGGCAGCAAGTGCTTTTGGCTGCGGAACCATCTCTAGGCTGGCCCCTTGACTCTAAGTTGTGTACTGCTGAGTAAAATTAAACAGATTGATTTTCCCCTAAAGCAAATATGGAAGAGATCAAAGGTTCAAGCTGTAGAGAAAGTAATGTCAACAATAAACACTCAGAGTACCTCACATACATCAGCTGTCGTAAATAGAAGACCAGCAACAGTTGGGTTGGCCCACCATGCACTGCACCCTAAGGCCAAGTCAACTGTCTGATCTCAGGGGCAATACAGAAAACCACTTACCTGACATCCTCCTGGGCATGAGGAATGTACGATGCCCCAAATTAAACTTCCTCTGTCACTGCCTGGCCCTCTAACCAGCTGCTTCCTTCATATCAGTTTCTATGCTGATTAGGACTAGCACTGTCTAGACCAGGCCACAGCCCGGAGTCAGCTCCCATGCCTTCTCTACGCTCATTACCGTTCTTTAACACTACATTTATTTTACTTAGTATGTATTTATGTGTTTGCGTACAAGTGTATGGATGTGCACATGCATATCCTACACGTGGAAGTCAGAGGATAACTTGTGGGAGCCAATTCTTTCCTTCCACCATGTGGGTCCCAGGATGGATCTCTGGTGGTCAGGCTTGGCAGGAAGCTCCTTTATTCCCAGAACCACCTCACTAGCCCAAGCCATTTTCATTCGGTAACATTTATTCTACCTAATTGTCTCTGTTTTCACATTTACACATAGCTTCACTCGAGCTCCACCTGGTTTTTAAGAGTCATAGAAAGGTCTTTCACTGGGATGGAGCTTCTTGATTAGGCTAGGCTGGCTGGTCAGCGAGCCCAGGGACCCCCCTGCCTCCACCACTCTAGTGCCAGGATTTTAAGCACAGGCCACCACACCTAGCATTTTTACTTGGTTTCCTACTCTTTTTTTTTTTGGGGGGGGGGTATTTGGAGACAGGGTTTCTTCGTGTAGTTTTGGTTCCTTTCCTGGATCTCACTCTGTAGACCAGGCTGGCCTTGAACTCACAGAGATCCACCTGCCTCTGCCTCCCGAGTGCTGGGATTAAAGGTGTGTGCCACCAACGCCTAGTGGTTTCTCACTCTTGCATGGCAGTACTTTACCAACTAGACCACCTCCCTAGTCCCTCATTTAATTCTTTACTATCTCACTTTGAGGTAATCATTATCCTTGTATTATAAATGAAGGAATGAAGAGCTTAAGCAAGTTAGAGCTAGGGTTTATTTAGAGTTAGCTCTGCTGTGGTTCTGAGGCCCCTCTTCTTCTCACAGCACCAAGTGACTTGCTGAGTAGGACCAGTGCATATGTCTGACTACGCTCAAAAGAATGACCATCACAACAGCCCAAGGAACCCATCGAAGGATCTATTTTAGTGGCTGACATTATATTTTTAAACATAAGACATTTGAAAAGATAGAAGATAAGACTGGCCAGGGGACACAAAGTCTCATGACAAGAGAAACCCATAATCTGGCATCTAATGTCAGTGAAGAATTGTAACTGACAGTGCTGTTGCCTTTGGCCATGACCATCATCAGCACAAGCTACTATATTATATAACACTGCACAACTGCATGAAACCAAATTAGCCTAGAAACTATGAAGTGATCTTGCCAGAAATATGATCTGACATATGGCTGTGTCTGAACCATCCACAGTGAAAGGCAAAATTGAGGCTTTATGTGACTCTGAGGTGTTTGTTGGTCTAGCTATTGCTTATCTGGACTACTGGGAGACTTGTAGGAAGACGCAGGCTACAATAATAGACCGGATACCTGTACAAGGCACTGTGGCAAAATCCAGCTGGCTTCAAGCACATGATAAGGGCTAGGTGCACACCTCTAATCCCAGCACTTGGTACAGACAGGCAAGTCTCAGTGAGTCAAGGCCAGCCTGGTCTACAGAGTGAATTCCAGGCCATCCAGGATTACATAATGAGACCTCATTTCAAGAAAAAAATTATCTATCTATCTATCTATCTATCTATCTATCTATCTATCTATCTATGTCTATATATGAAAAGGAAGTCTACTAGACAATACTTAGTTTAAATGGAACATCATTTGAAGGTTCAATCTCATTTAAAAAGCTAATAGCTCCTGAAGCAGACACAGGAGATCAGGCATTTAAGGTCATACATATTTGAGTTTGAGGTCCTGGGATACATGCGATCCTATCTCAAAAATGCAACACCCCATATCCCCTAAAAAAGTCATGGTGCATGCTAAATATGAGAATTTAATATAGTTTGTAGAAAAAACAGGTTTTTTCCCCCTAAAGGCTTTCTACTTGTTAGGACCGTATCAAATTTTCAAATACTGCGTGTGTGTGCACGCGCGCACATGCGCATACATACACACTTATGGTGATGGGTATCAAACCTGGGTCTTTGTACATGATAGGCAAATGTTCTACCACTGAGCTACATCCCCAGCCCTTATTCTTAGTACGTTTTAGAGAACATTACCAGTTAGTATCTTGAAAAATCTCTAATAGAAGAATGGAAATAGGCACACTATGCTTATATTTAAAAAATATTCCTGAACAAACACTGGACAGGCTATTTTAAGTGTGTGTGTACAGTATGTGTGTGCACATGCCTGTGTGAGTGCACATGCATACCATGGCATGCATTCCGCAGGATGTGTGTGTGTGTGTGTGTGTGTGTGTGTGTGTGTATGTGTGTGTGTGTGTCAGAGGAAGACCTCAGGTGCTGTTTGAGAGAGGGTCTTTTTGACCTGCCGTATGCCAGACTTCTGCAGAGTCTCCCATCTCCTCCCATCTTGCAGGAGCACCGGGGCTGCCGATGCTCCCACCATGCCCAGCTATCTATGTGGGTAAATTACTCGAGGATTCAAGCCCAGGTCCTCACACTTATAGGAGGGCCTTTACCCACTAAGCTACCTCCCCGGCTCAAAGGGCTATTTTAAAAGATTACTTCTTACATAAGTATCCAATATTAAGAAGGATAATACTGATTAGTCACAAAATCTACTGCCACTTTAAAGTATAATTTTGCTGCTTCTAAAGCCTCAAAGCATATCTTTCTATATTGCAATTACCCAAACATTTGCTTTCTGAAGTTAATATCCCCCAAGAGTGCCTTGGATTTAGCACCTTGTAACCAAGCCCACCCATGGCTATTAAAAAAACAACCAAAGGCTTTCATTTTTGTTTCACAGTATGTAAAAAAAAAAAAAAAAGACTTAAGGCTGGCTTTTAAGTACCCACTTTTGTTAGTTTTGTTTTTCAAGGGAGAGTTTCTCTGTGTAGCCTTGGCTGTTCTGGAAATCTCTCTGTAGACCAGGCTGGCCTCGATCTCACAGAGACCCACCTGGCTCTGCCTCCCAAGTGCTGGGATTAAAAGGCTTGCGTCACCACTGCTCAGCCTGAAGTACCTACTTAATGGTACAATTGGCTCTGTAATATTGTCTGCCATGACTTGTGGCTTGTTGAAACACAAATATCTCAAGGAAAGTTGTTGACACACTAAACTCATCAAACAGTGTTTCTCTATGTTAAGAAGAAAGGGATTTGTTAGGCTTTTTAAAAAAGTTGTATGCTAATTTAAAATTTTGTGTGTATATGTGCATGTGCAGGTACAGTGAACTGTGTGTGCACACGGAGTCCAAAGGCTGACTTTAAGTGTCTCACTCAATTGCTCTCCTTCTCCATCTTATCTTTTGAGGCAGGGTCTCTCATGGAACTTAGAGCTGGCTGTGGTAGCCTCTTCCTTTTTCTGCCTATCCCAAAGCACCAGGGCTACAAGTGTACACTGACATGTACAGCTTGTTCTGTGGGCACTGGGAATCCAAACTCAAGTCCCATGCTTGCACAGCAAGCATCATCTACTGAGCCATCTCCCAGTCCTAAAAAGACAAGTTTTGATAAGAAAGGGGAGTGACAGGTGACAGAAGGATTGGGGGTAGAAGGTTCACACAGACAAAATCCCCCCAAGAGCACATTACCCTTGATTTGCAAACCCAATAGAAATGCACTGCACTGCAAAGGCCACAGAAGCAGCAGGATCGAGGTTATCTTGCTAAGCACAGTAGGAAGACACTCAGCAGAAGAGGTCAGCTCCTGGTCCTTAACTAAAGTAAACAATAAATATCACAGTCACATATATCATCAACAATGTAATATTCCCAGATGGTTTGCAACATGCAAGCTAAAAAATGTAGACTCCAATCCTGATAACATCAGTTAACTGCGAGTGCTCTTTCTACATTCTTCTCTTTCAACAAAAACATAGCAAAGTTTCATGTCTCAGGGAAGAATGGCTTTAACTGCCTCAGGAAAAGGCTTAAAAAAAACACAACAAATGTCACTATATATTAATATGATAAATATTTATAATCTCTTTCCTATTTTGAGAAACTATAAATATCAGTGTTTGTCTTGATTGTATAATAACCAGTAGGAACATCAACCTGGCCATTAACAAAACAACAACATTCACTTTCAAAATCACTTTTAAATGGGCACTTGCAATAAAAGATAAATCAGATGTGGCAACGGCCTCTTTGGTAAAAGCCATGTGTAAACAGCACATAAAGATGACAAGGCAAGCAGCAGTAGCCCATTCTTCAGCCAAAAAAGGAAACAAATGAAGAAAGAACAAAAATTACAGAAAAGAAAAACATCCCTGGTCCCCACTCCCAAAAGCTTGTAAACAACAGCTTCCAGCACATTAAAACTCAGGCCACTGCAGCTTTCAAAGGGGCATCAGGACCACGAACCCTGCAGACGGGGATAAACTAACAACAGCCACATGTGCCTGGAGGAGGTGACTTCAAGTCCTTCCCTCTTTACCACCATGCACTGCTCCTCAGTACCAGTTCTCTCTTGGTTTAAAGTCTGCATGCTGGAAACAACCCTAGAGCTCACGAGTCCCCATGAGTCTCAGTCGTGTTCAAGGGCCACTGTTGTCTCTGGCCTATAAGGCTTCTATCCGAGTAAAAGAGCTAATTTGGGCAAACGTTTCACCATACTGTTATTTTACTAGACTTGATAAAACTGGTTTCAGGATAAGGAAACACAACACAGCCTTTCTTTTCCAACGAAGGCAGTGAAACTTGCCAATAACAATAATCCTTCAGTTTTGGCTTCAAACAGTTTTGACCTCGAACATGCTAGGCATGGCTCTGAGCTAGCCTCTGCCTCCCCAAACATAGTCTTTATGATTTTCCAAATGGTACTGTTATTAGGTTATCCCCGGATAGGTGACTGTAAACACAAACAGCTTCAAAACCCATGCCTGATGCAAAATTTTAACTATTAGCTAATAGAAAATTTTGCCTTTGCACTGCACTCACCGCGCAGACTCCACAGATCACACGGGAACCTCACGTGAGCAGATCTGCACAAGTCGGGGGGCTTAAGCAAACGTTAAAGGTTATGCGGAACTTGGCTGAGAAAACAGAAACCTTGGGTGGTCAGTTTTACCTCATTACACTGTGAAGGGTCAGGACAGACCAATGGAGGAGGAAAGGAGCCAGAAACCAGCATAGAAGTTCCAGTTGTTTACAATGGAACAGCATTAAATTTGTTAGCAAGACTTCACAGAAACCTCATTTCCAAAACCTATTATAGTCTCTCTCTCTTTTCTTTTAAGAGACAGGGCTCACATGGGCCTTGACCTCATTGTGTGGACAAAGCTGACCTGAGAATGCTAAGCCTGCCGCCTCTGCCTCCCGAGTGCTGGGATTACAGGTGTGTGCCACCATTCCTGGCTTGATTAAAGTCTTCATAAACACTTAAAAAAATTATATCCCAACTTGATGCCTAGAAAACAGCATCTTGATTCCATGGAACTAAATGCAATACAAAATTGTTTTTAGGTACTAGCTAGCTGTGGGTCCTCTCCACGAAGGAAAGCCCTACAGTAATGAGATGGCTTTCTGTGCTAACATTTCAACCAATTCTGAAAAGGGACACAGCTTAGAGAAACACAGCAGCACCTCTTCTGTTCTTTAGACGGAACCACAGGTTATGTATCTCGAGCTGGTAAACAGACTACTTCACAGTGTGGACTGTTGGCTGTTTTAAGTCCTCAACAGAAAAACACAATACAAAACCCAGAGCTGTGACACTGAGAGAGGGTTTACCCAAGGTGAGATGAGAAGTCACAGAGCCTCTTCACTCCGCATTAGAGAAGAACAAGCTCTTTGCACACCCACATATCCACACCCACCCCACTCTTCAATCTTTAGTCTGATCAGAGCGGCAATACTGGATGGTTAATAACTACTAATTTATTCAGTGCTCTTAAAAAAAGGCACAGAAGGCAAATCAGCATAATAAAATGTGACAACTGCACCTTACTGTGACGGGTTAAATTGGTTAGAAAAATTACTTTTAAAACTTGACACAAATAAGTCAAATGAACACAAAGTGATTTAGAACAATATTTTGAGAATTGAACACGTGCAAATAGATGCCTCTGCATCAGGGCTAAGCAAAAGGCCATTACTGGGCGCCGACAGTATCGTCTAGGTAGGCGTCTCGAGGTAACCAGCCGAAGCACACGTTCCCCTTCCCTCCCATCTCTTGTGGGTCTGACTGTGTCCAATATCACCAGCTCTAACTTCTATAACAATTACTAGCAACCAGAAGATGACTTGCAGTGAGAGCTATTCATAAATCTACACAGTAACTAAGCAATTAATATGAGAAAAGCATCAAAGAAAACGTCCCCAAAGAGAAATTCTGTGGTAGCTTTCTTTAGGCTTAGCACCATGCTGAACTGCTAATGGATAAACAATTCATTTAAGTAAGTATGAGAGCCAAAGGATCCTGGACAAGAGAACTGAAAGGAAATTGGGCTTGGGGTTTATTAAGAACGCCCAACAAACAGGTACATAGGCCAAAATACAGGGAGCAAAGACACTTTCTAAAGGACATTATTTTCTGCTAACTTACCAACAAACCACTGTCCCCAGTAGACTCCGAATCAGGGGCTTCTCATCAAAAGGTCTTTTATTCTGACAGTAATAATCAGAAAAGGAAATGTATCCCTTCAATGCCTAATCTTAAACTGATGAACTGTCTGAAACACAGAAGTGTACTAAGTGCTCAATGGAATATCATTTCACTCTAAAAAAAGATTTACTTTTGATTATGTGCACATGTATATGTGGGAGTGATATGTGCAGTGCTTACAGAGGCCTGAGGCCCTGGAGTGACAGGCAGGTATGAGCCATTTAACATGAGTGCTGGGACTTGAACTCAGGTCTTCTGGAGAGCAGCAAGTACTCTTAAGTGCCGAGCCATCTCTCCAGACCTCATTATGCTTTTTCCCCCCTTAAAGATTAACTAATATATATTATATTATATTATATTATATTATATTATATTATATTATATTATATTATATTATATTATATTATATTATATTATATTATATTTTACATATACAGTATTCTGCCTGCATGTATGCCTACTCCCCAGACGGGGGTACCAGATCTCATTATAGATGGTTGTGAACCACCATATGGTTGCTGGGAATAGAACTCAGAACCTCCAGAAGAGCAGCCAGTGCTCTTAACCTCTTGAGCCATCACTCCAGGACCCCCTCATTATGTTTTGTAAACCATGCTGGGGTGGTCTGAATGAAAATGGTCCCCATAAGCCCAAGGAAAGTGGAACTATTAGGAGGTATGGCCTTTTGGGAGTAAGTGTGGTCTTGTTGGAAGAAGTGTGTCACTGGGGGCAGGCTTTGAGGTCTTAGGCGCTTAAGCCAGGCCCAGTCTCTCACTAGCTTCCTGCTCTCTGCCAATCCAGATGTAGAACTCTCAGCTCCCTCTCCAGAACCATGTCTGCTTGCATGCCAACATGACGGAAATGGACTAAACCTATGAACTGTAAGCCAGCCACAATTAAATGTTTCCTTATAAAAGTTGCTGTGGAGCCAGGTGGTGGTAGTGGCAGTGTATGCCTTTAATCTCAGTACCTAGGAGGCAGAGATAGGAAAATCTCTATGAGTTCAAGGCCAGCCTGGTCTACAGAGTGAGTTCCAGGACAGCCAGGGCTACACAGAGAAACCCTGTCTCAAAAAACCAAAAAGGAAAGAAGAAGAAGAGGAGGAGGAGGGAGGAGGAGGAGGAGGAGGAGGGAGGAGGAGGAGGAGGAGGAGGAGGAGGAGGAGGAGGAGGAGGAGGAGGAGGAGGAGAAGAAGAAGAAGAAGAAGAAGAAGAAGAAGAAGAAGAAGAAGAAGAAGAAGAAGAAGAAGAAGAAGAAGAAGAAAAGGTAAAGAAAGAGTTGCCATGGTCTTCACAGCAACAAAAGCCCTAAGACAAATGCTTATTAGATAATTCTAGAATCTGGTTAAAGAGAAGGTGTATTTAGGAATTACTATTTCTTTATTTTATATAGGAAATTTGAGATAGATCCTTTAAACCCAAACAAAACAAAGTGGGTAGATGGGTAGTCAGCAAGTCTGTTAAGGCCACAATCAACACAGAGCTCTTTGGAAGACAACGCACTGTGGCGTCATGGTCCTTCATGTTCTAGTGAAGATGCACCTGATGCCAGCTTCCAATTTCTAGCACCAAAACAGCACCAAGGCAGAACAACAACAAAAACAACCAATCAGCTTCTGGTTTGTGAGGGAAATCCAAAAACCAGTCCCCACAGGCAAAATTCCAATCTATCTTTGTTTTTGTGTGGCCATGAGCTAAGAATAGATTGTTCTTAAATGGGTAGGGAAAAATATTTAGTGGCATAAAAACTGTACAAAAATCAAACTTGAGTGTCCAATGAAGTCTGACTGGCATGCAGTCACACGGTCTCCTGCTGCTGGTTTTTAACGTTCACCACGCTGTGGCAGAGCTGAGGAGCTGTGAGACCACCAGCCTGCAGAGCCTGGCATCTCGCTGTCACTCTTTACAGAGAAGCCTTGCCAACTACTCACTGACCTAGTGTACAAAACTCGTGATAATTTGTTAAAAAAAAAACACAAGAAAAATGTATCAGATTGATGTCAACAATGTATTTCAGATAAAGAAAACAATCCCTTTATGACATCACACTCCAAGATGAGTTTATACATACGAGCACGTACACCAGCCTTGATATTCTCAAGTGAAAATAGTTGGTTTTTAGCTATGATAAAGGATAACTAAACCAAATTACAAGATGTTAACAAGAGAGATCAATATTTACCATAGTGGCATCCACCTTGAGGTCCTTTAAGTAAAACAGTGACTACAGAAGATTAATAAAGAAAAGGCATGGCCTCTGGTCTTTGCACAGGCTTTCCTGGCTGCCTGCAGGTGCTGATTAGGCATACAGTGATCAAATTTATCTCAATATATAAGAGTCAATGTAAAAGTTAGAGTTAGTCACTGCCTTCTGCTATCAGTAATTTAGTTAACAAAATGATCATTTGTTATATACAAAGGTGGTACCTGGGATACAAAAATGGTAAACAAAGGTGAACAAATCGAGGGCTCACCTTTGACCCAGACAGCAGCCTTCAAAGGGCAAGGACCAAGATTAACTCCACAAGAGGGGGGCCTTTAACTCTAACAAGAACTCATGTAGAGGCCAGAAATTTCTTTCTCTTTCTTGTTTGAAACAATGTCTCACTATGTAATCTAGTCTGGCTTCAACTGGCTACCCTGCCTCAGTCTCCCAAATGTCAGCATGACAGGCTCTACACAACCACACCCAACTCAAGGAAACTCTATATAACCTCTGCATTCAAGATTGGTAAACTAAGCTGTGGAGAAACACCCTGACTTAATGCAAGAGTGACTTATAAACTCTCAGCTCTCCACACAACACGGCCATCTACCTTGGGAAATACTGAAGCACAAGTCTCGAAATCTCGAAATTTCATTGCACCGAAGAGTCAAATGCTGGAGGGGAGAGGGGCTAAACTAAGATCTTGTCAGACCCTAAAATTCGGATATGCTATCTTTCTGCGTCCTTGCAATGCACACAAGAGTGCAGGAAGTAGTCGTGTTTTCCCCTGAATTTCCCTCTTCCCCAACCCCTCCCACCACCCAGTTCTCCTCTCTGTTTCTCATTACCCTGGGGATCAAACCAGGGCCTCAGGAATGCTAAGCACACACTCTGTGACTGAGCTATACCCCCTTTTCTTTAAAGAAACAGCAGAGAAGGAAACTTTGAGAGGCTAACTGCCTTTATTGATCTAGGGACCATAAAAGATAGCTGGGATTCTGTACTCTTCCCTCTTTTTAATCCTAGACTTAACTATTATTTACCCCAAAGAGGATTCTAATTATGTATGGTAAATGAAAGGACACTGAAACCACCTAGGATATCAGTCACAAAAGATGAGAAAAAACGTTTCAATAAGCTGCCATCTAGTCATACAGTTAAACTATTATTAAAATTTCATTTTCAGCCTGTGTTTTAGACCCGTGGAAATAAGGAGCAGTGGTAACAGGAATTTTATTTACCACATAAAATCCCCCTGAATTTGACCCTGGGGATCATAGCCACCCTTGTCCTCTCCTAGTCTAACCCCAAGTGTAGACCTTCATAACCATTTGGCCGCCTTTTCCCAGCCCAACACCCGTGGGTTTCTCTATCTGCTGCAGTGCAGGGGCAGGAGGAGAGCAGGCCCACTAACACCGCAGAGGAGTGTAGAGGAGGAGCTGAAGGAGTCCCACAGAGCAGACCAAACAGACTAAGAGGAGCTGCCTCCAGCTAGTGTCACCAACACTGCGGAGTGGGTAGTTAGGGTGTAATAAAAAAGTGAAGTTTCTCTGTGGAGAACACCGTCAAGTTCAGGATTTTATCATCTGTATGAAGTGTAAAAGGGAAGGAGGGCCGCTGTGTACAGAGTTCTGTGGAGCAACAGCAAGACAGTAGTTCACCGCGGTTTTGTCTTTTCTAAACAAATGACCACTGGGTGAAGTGTAAGTATACACTCTTATTGGTAATAAGCTCTAAAATCAACTGAATCTTGACGGTAGAGACTGTCCCATGGGATTACCCACAGAAGTGACTTAAGAGGCCCCTAGGTTCTCTGATGACAGCAGGACAGCTCCAGAGGTGACTCCAGTCTACTCTTGATCAACAGTCAGTCCCCTTAAAGTTTCTACTAACAATGTCAACAAAGTTGTAAACTTGCAAATGGAATCTACTTCATACACAGATGCTAGCCATAAGCAAACAGCTAAAAAACAGGTCTAAAATAAAGAAGCTGGGCCTATTCCCAAGTACACTCTACTCGAAGAATACCATCTGAATTTATTAAAAGACGGATAAATTTGGCATAAAAAAAGGCATTTTTAACTTCATTAGTTTTAAGTGCTTGGTCAAATATCAACCAGAAACAGACAGAAATAAACATGGCTGTTTGCTTACTTCCAGAAATAAGAATCTCAAGAGGCTCATGTGTGTCTGTTTTTTCCTTGAATTCTATCTTCCTAGTCCCTCAAAGACTGAGGATGGAACCGTCATCAGTTTCTGAAACATGCTGCAGGTCCGTCTCATGAGGTAGATTTGTCTGAAAGGTCCTAGCTGGAAATATGGGCACCAAATAGTTAAGTGATTTCCTCAAGTCACTCTAGAAGTGACCCACGGGAAAACAAGGCAAAAATCAAAGACTTTACACAGGTCGTATAGATAACTTTAGTCCAAATTACTTATGGATCTGCCATGAAAGCCGACCCAGGGCAAAGCGATACCTAGTCACTGGAATGCCCGCCGTACTGAGAACAGAGTGAAGTGGGGAAGGAAGTAAAGCTGTTTGCAGCTTCAGGTACAAGTCCTGGAGCATCAACCTGAGATCATCCAGGGCTGGAAGAGCCGATGTCTGTCCTCTCCTAGCTACGACAGGTCTATCTCTTGAGCCGTGGGAGTCAGCTTGTCCAGTAGAAGGGTTTGGCGTCCCCTCTTAGCGCCTCACTAATGAGAAATGGCTTCTTTGTCAGCAAAGATCTCTGAGGATCCTTGTCACACCTCAGAACACGCAACAGCACCACTGGCTCACACTAAACTTTTAATGGATTTGAAATAATTCCAATATAAAAGGAAACAAAATTCAGGGTGGCATTTACAATAATTAATAAAAAGTTGTGTACAGTGATGAAAACTGGAACTTTAGGAAATATAATTTGAAAGTTACAAAAGTACTGATAAAATTTTAAGATTATTTTCCTTTTAATTCCTAAAAAAAGACTGACAATAACATAACCAATGCTAGTTTTACTTGTTATTTCATTAAGGAGATCTCACATCTGTTTCACAGATAAAGGGCATCCTTATGATTATCACGTTCTGCCTTGCAAAGCAGTTTTACAGTACTTCAGGTGGCTTTGCAATCCCTCTTTTCTTATGAGTGAATCAATAAATATGCTTATTTACAAAACATTTGTTATAAATAGACATAACACCTTGTGACACAAACCATATACATTCATTTTTTTTTAATCTAGCCTGGCCCTTGCTTTTTTTTTTTTTTTTTCCAATTTTTTGTTTTCTTTTAAACTCCAATAATGACAGAGTACCATGACAGTTTTCAATAAATATCAAATAATCATGTCTGTCAAGACAACAGATCAATACTAGTGAGCTTCGAAGAGCAACAACAAAATCTTGGTTTTAACTGTTTCTCTCTCTCTTTCCCTCCCCCTCCATCGTTTCAAAGGCAAAATTCATCTTTAGAAATTTCATTGATCAAAAAGCCTTAAGAAGTAACACAAAATATAGTAGTCTCAATGTGATGACCCTAGTAATTCAGAGTCCAAGACAGAGTTTGTGAAGCTAACAATTCGTCCAGATTGATGCATTCAAATGCTATAGAAAGCAAGCGACATCATGCAAGGTTAATAGTAAGGTAAAAAACCACCATTTTAGGCATCCAAGCGGTGCTCCGAGGAGGGTGTGCTCACCGTTACTTCAGGGAAGCCTCACAATCAACATGCAACTGGACACGTGTCACAATAGAAGCTTAGCTCACAAGGCTATTAATTAGAAACAGCTGATCTCCACACAAGTGTGAAGTACAAGGAAACAAAGTATCTTTTAAGCTCATTTTAACAGCTAAATATTGCTTCTAGCAATAATTACTTAAGCCATAGGAAATGACAGTATTTTTGTTTAAAGAAAAGTGTGTTTACATACAGATCTTGAGTTAACCTGGACTCCAGGACTTTTAAAGGTAGGTAGTCTGAAATTTTCAGCCCTGGCTGGAGGCCTAGGGACACCAGCACCATTTCCCTAAACCAAATCAGCTCTGTGTATGAAAAGACAGCATTTAACCACTGCATGATGCTTCTGCACAGCAGGCAGGATACAGTCGTCTATCCCGGACAGCTCATACACACCGACAAAAAGGCCACAGGTGTCACAGCCCCTTCCAGAAAAGGCCTTTGTATGTACTGACTCCACACTCCAAGAAAAAGAGTGGTTATGGATTTGGGGATGAAATCTATCATTTTAAGGCTTTTGAAAGGTTGGGAAGTTGAATTTCTTCTTAAACTACAGAGCCCATGCCGCATAAATGGCTCTAGGAGACTGGGAAAAGAGTCCATCCATCCAATGTTTTCAGAGTGTCCCCGCCTCTGTGAGACACAGAAAAGGGGGACCCAGCAGCAGTCCACAGTAAGAGCATGCAGGGTGGCTTTTGGGTGAGTACCACCTGCCATGCACCTCAATCTGATTTGCCTGAATGTGTTGACTTCGGGGCAGGCACGCTGGCTTGGACAATCCATTGCTACTCCTTTTTCCTCACAACATGAACTCTCCAAAGATCCACATTTTATTATTGGACAGGAAACATGACCACAAAAGGTCTCTATAACAGTGAAGGATCAAGATCAGAGGCATGATGTAGGCAATTACACATTTGAAGCCACAGATAGGAGTTCACTGGTTTTGGTCTTGACATGTCAGATGAGCACCCTGTTTTCCAATCATAGAAAGATCAACCACCAAACAGCCAGTGCAAGGACCAGGAGAAAAGACATCATGAAAGGAATACGAGGAGACGGGAAAGGACTAGAGTAGAGGAGGCACTTTCTGAGAGCCTTGTGTTCCTCGGGGATTGGAATAGAAACCTTGGGAGCAATCTCTTCATTTTCTTGCTGGGGCAAGGTTCTCTCAGTGGATCTCTCTGGCCTTTTAGTTTTCTCTTCACCCTGTACTAACAGAGCATGTTCCTGTGTCTGCTTTCACGGTAGAAGATCAAGAAAGACAGAGAAAGATGAACAAAATGACAGATGGAAAATGCTTAAAAGTGATACTTGGGGATGTGCAAAGGTGTGGAAAGGTCTTTTGGATGCTTTTGCTTTTAGCTTCTCTTTACTTTGGCAATTTACCTAGCAGTTTCTGTAACCCAGCAGGTTTAACTATGTAATTAAATTAAAATTTAGTGTTTTGAATAAACTGGCATTGGAAGACTTGAAAGTTCAGGCAATCACTGGCTTCCCTTCATTCCATCACTTGTTCCTCAGTGAGGCTATTCATACATGATTTTTTTTTTTCACTTATGGATTCAGGTTGCTTTAAATTGCTTTAGTGCTGCAAATAATCACTGGATCAGGCAATGTCAAGAATGAAGCGTTCTTCTTGTCATGAGTAAAGTTACTTTTACTGACAAATAGAACGGCAGAATAGAAAGCAATTTTTCTATCTCTTCAGAAAGACTTTAAATGCAACAGCTTGGTATGAGAATTAGATTTTGCTCAGGGGACTAGAAGAAGTAAAGACTGCAAAATAAGAACAAAATGTATAAAAATTTATAATGTACCTCCAGGGTCTACCCTGGGGTGGGGACAGGGCAAAGAAAAACAAGAAAGGAAAATACATTCCCACAAGACCTTGAAGGATTATACACTTAGTGAAAGATCCACCCCCAACTGGCCAACTGAGACTCTCTCCCCTGCATCTCTGTACTCTGCTCTCTGTGGTCAAGGCGGACGGTATCTATGAAAGGAAAAACTTGGCTCTGAGCTCTCTTAGTTGAGCCAGCCTTCTCTGGTCAGTTTGGAAGTTGAATACTGGTTCTTTGCACACCCCCAAGTGATATGTATCAGGGAGAAAGTAGCTAGGGGACTGGTCAGCAAAAAGAATAAAAGGAAAAGATAGGATGCAAAATTATAATGATTTTTAAATGAAGATAAGGTGGGAGAAGAAAGACAACATAAAAAGAATAGGGTATAATTAAATTCATTTTCTCTCTGAGTACATATTAACATCTTCATGCATCTTTCCAAACAGCCATGCGCCGAAATAAGCAAATTGAAAACTGCAGATGCCACTGCAGTGGGAGTGTGATGTGTTAGGCCAAAGGCTGTGGGTGGGGATTTACTAGTGTAGCAAAAGAAAAAACGTGTTCAGCCACTGTTGCTGAGTTGTGGGGTTCTCTGCTTAGAGCCATGACCAGAGCAAGTTTTAGTGAGCAGCACAGTCACAGCAGCAGCTTTACCTCTGGCCCACCAACCTTTCTTTCCGAGGGGAGGGTAGAAGTTTTCTTCACCTGGTCACACACAAATTATATAAAGTTCAGTTGCCTCGCAATGCAACAACAATGCTGCCCAAGGCAGGAGAGGTTTCCCCAGAGAACCGACACGTTAGCCTAACCGTAAAAAGACAGGCCCAAAGTAGAGCTGCCCCAGCACAAGGGTGAAGACAGTACAGTCACTTACTCCAGCTTCACTCACAGGGAATATATGTGTGTGCATAAAGCTAAAATCATTTGAGCACCCCTCAGGGATCGATCTGAGTTTATGAGAAGTCCTTTCTTTAAAGTTCACAGAATGGCACTGCCATCCCTAAACCAGCCTTAGGATGATTTCGAAAGGGTTTCTATTTAAAGACATAAGCTATTTTCTGAAAATGGAGACCAATACGAATTTACCCAATGACAACCAAGACAGCATCAAGTTGCTTTTCAAGCTACTTTCAGAGTCCAAAATAGAACTAGAAAAATATGCAGGTACAGTTTGTAGGTGGGAGAGGGTTAAAAATGAGACAGTAACAAGCCACTCGTGTGTAGAACACCAGAGAAATAAGCAAGGGCATTGAAGATCATCCATTCTATCAACAGGCCCAGCGAGACAAATGGCTTGTGCAGAGCATTTCATTGAGCTTTGATTGACTAGACCCTCTCAGTCAAATCAAGCCACAACTACCCTTAGACCTTTATGAGTCTTATTTCAGAGGACACAGCAAATGAATTATCTGCCTTTCGAAGTGGTGGTCTTACCCAGGAGGGGTTATTTTCCTAGTTTAAAGTACATGCTATAGACTTAGAACACAAAACTAATGGCCATGTATGTCTGGGAACAGGGCCTGAGAGGACAATGCATGGGAACAACTGTTTCCTACGACCCCAATGACTAGTCAGCTGCCTGTTACTGAGGTGTTCTCCCACCTCATTTGTGAAAGTGTTAGCTAATTTTAATCTAAATTTGAAAAACACAAAAGGTTTTCTTGGAAGGATTTTTAGCCTCGTCTGTAGCTGCAGAAACTAAGTAATAAATGATATAACTGGGTAGTTTACCAAGAATCCTGAAAAAAATTTAAACCCAATTTGTGTTTTGTTTTAGAAAAGGGTCTCACTATGTTATTCAGTTCTGCCTCAAAATCCTAAATTAGGCAATCCTTCTGCGTCAGCCTCATAAGGAGTGGGACACAGAGGCCATGCCTGGTAAATCTCAGGTTTTATTGGGGATTTTAGTTTGCTTTTCTCAACTAGAACTGCTATTGTTGGGAGGGCACAAAGTAAGCACACAATTAAAAAATATATAATCAGTCATTAAGTTATGGTGACTGTTTATATAAATGACATGCTGGCTAGAGATAAAGACTTTAGATGTAAGTTTGACGAGATACCACCTTTAAACAGATTTATTCATTCTGAGATAGGGTTTCCAAAGTAGAAAATAGTAACAATAGAGAACAGACCCTGAAAGGTATCTCTGAACTTTTCTGACAGTAACTGTCTCAGAACACAGCTGGTTGAAGGTTTAATGCTATGCAAGATAAATCATCAGTTGTTTTTGTGAAATTGAGTGTTCTACATTCTCTGGCTTTAGGGCCTCCTTTGTTTCTTATATAACTGTGAGCAATCATTCCAGACATTTCTAAGTTGTACAAATGTTCAAATAAAGTTTTTTAAAAATGTACTCCCTTCCAATTGTGACCTTACTAAGTTTAGCAAACTCTCTGGGCCTGGAAGGCAAATTTTGAATATAAACAAAGCTTTATTGGCATGAAGTCAATACAAACTAGCCAGAAGCAGGCAGCTTCAAGCAGTTCCCAGAGCCCAGCCATCCACTAGTAATTCTAAAGGACTCCTACAATCGAACTGAGCTGCATAAATGACCAGGAGTATTTGATTATTAATATTTTATAGCAGCAACAAACTGCTAAGGCACCAAAGCCAAATTTCAGCTCTAAACTTTCAGACACAGAACATTAACATACATAATTAAAATACTTATTGCATTCAGCTTCACAGTCATGTGGACAAAGTACTTACTCCATCTCCAGTAGGGACTTGCCCATTGATGTTAAGAGTTCGGAAGGGTGAGTGTGTGGATAAGCGCTTGTCCCACTCGCTAGGTCGTGGTTCGGGTACCGATTCCATAAAGTTCTTTTTCAGCTCACTGATGCTGGCATGATGCTTTTTTATTTCTTCTTGACTCTTGTCTAAATCCTACAGTTGAAAGGACAAAGAGGTAAAACAATGAATAACCGGGACAAAAAACACACCAAGGGCAACCTATCAGAGACTGGGCACTGTAGAAAACACCACATCCAAGCAGACATTACTGGCCTGTATTTTGCATTAGGATTGTAAATATACAACACTGTTTGCCTCTTTTTTATTTTCTTTTCTTTCTTTCTTTCTTTTTTTTTTTTTAAACAAAGTGCTGTACTTGGAAGCAGTGAAGCATCACAATCCCACAGCTCTTGGAGGTTGAACTGCCCAAGAAGAGCTTGCTCCTTAATTACGTAACTCCTCTTCCACAAAGGATGCAAAACCAGATCTCCACCTCCTCATCCTGAAAAGGTAACCCCACAATTCAATTAGCCTCAGCTTGATGAGAAGTGACTTGGGCTCAGCTCAGGCAGGATGGAGATAGCCACAGGGAAACAGATGGATGACAGACATGGTAAACGACCTCAGCTCTGCTCCCTACCATCCTTGGTGAGCTGCAACACTGAAGAGTCCCTGTCTGTCCACTGCAGTACTTTTGCTTCTCTATTACTAAGACTTTTTTTTTGGCTCAAGAATTTATTACTAAAATTCCTAGTTCTAGCCTCCAAAGTCAATTGTTACTACCTCTAAAAAAAATTAAACGACTTTAAAGATTTTTAAAAATTACGCATGTGTATGTACGTGTGCATGTGCAGGTCAGAGGACAACCTCAGGTATCCCCCTCAGAAACACTGTCCACCTCTCTTGAGGCAGGGTCTCTCATTGGCCTGGAGCTTACCAAGGGTGAGGCTGGCTGGCCACCAGGTTCCAGGGATGCTCCTGTGTTATTTCCCCAGCGCTGGGATTACAAGTATGCACCACCATGCCCAGCACTTTTACATGAGTTAAGGGTATTGAACTTGGGTCCTCATACTTTACAATCATATATATTTCTTTTTCAGTATTTTCCCTACAATATAAAATCTTATGGTTTCCCAGTTTCCTTTCTCTTAATACAATTCAAAATAGGGACTTATGGGGCTGGGAGATATGGCTCAGTGGTAGAGTGCTTGTTAGCACTCACACAGCCCTAGGTTTGATCGTCAACACCACCCACAAAAGAACTTCCAATGACAGTCAATAGAGTCTCGTATCTCTCCTTGATAATTTAAAATAATACAATTGTTCCAGCAGTTTGAATACTGGACAACTAGAGGTAGATGAAAAGTTCTTTAAGGTAACAGTCTAAGGAGAGATGATCAAAACTAAGGCTAATAAATCATAGGCTAAGACATTCAGATTTTTTTGTTGTTAAAAAGATACATATTTTTTTTAATGAAGGACATCAGATGAAAAGCAGTCTGATAAATTTAACTTGAAAAACAGACTCAAATGTTCTTTGTCTAACAATACACACACACACACACACACACACACACACACACACACACACACACACAACCTCAAAAATTTGGGTTTCAGGTCACAATAGCTGGAGCCTGAAGCTATAAAACAATCTTGTGTTTATTTCCCACCAGGGCAACATTGTATCTAAGAAAAGCATGATGCTAAACAGACCTCCCCACACGTGTGTGAACTTTGGGATTCATCTATTTTTGGTGTTGTGGGAAATAATTTCATTTTGGAAAACAAAAACAAAATAAAATGGAAATTTTTTTTGATCAAAATGTGTTTACAAGTTTTGTTTTGTTGTGTTTTTTTTCCCTTGCAGGCAAGAAAGATCTTAACTAAATAAAACTTTCTCCAAATCACTATCAAGTAGAAAACAATAGAAAACCCAGGGACTCATGTGACATCTGGACTCTGGGACTGCTCCTTCGGAAACTCATGAACTAGCCTCTTTTCTTTCTATTTTTGCAGGACCGACCCACGTGTATTTGCTTTGAGAGCAGAGAGAAAACTAACCCCAAGAGCAACTGCAGCTCCCCACAAAGAGCATTACTTGCTCACTAAGAAGAAGTGTGAGTGTATCTCAGGAACATGAGCTTCCCTGGGGGGATGCCTGTCACAGCTGAGAGCAAGGAGGGTCGTTACCAGCTGAAGAAAAGCATGTACAAGCTCTTGGGCTGGTGAGAGTGTGACCCAGCTCCTGACTGATGTTAAATCTGTTTTGGCCCAGAACAACTGAACACATATATGAGTTTAAAAGTACAGACAAGGCAAAACAAAAACAACCAAGAGATGCCGTGACAAACACAATTCTGACCCAGCCTGAGCTGAGGCTGCTGATTTGTAACTCTGCTTGCCTAGCTGCTGATTGGTTTGGAACCTGAGAAAAATACATTTTTCAATAAAACTGATAGTTTCTGAGGGAGCTTTCTCCATCCTTCTTAGCTGGCTTGGTTGGAAACCTGTGGGGGCACAGAATAAAATTAAGATCTCAAAGGGACCTGTTCCAAATAGAATTTGTCATAGACATTTGCTACAGGTTCTCTCTGGGAGCTGGAGGAGGAGGCGGCAGATCTAAAAATGAACTCGACCTTATTTGTGCCAGAACAAAGCATTAGTGGGGGTGTGATAAGAGAAGGAGGGAAGGGATGCTTTAAAAAAAAAAAAAAGAAAGAAAGAAAGAAAAGAAAAGAAAAAAACCTGCCAGAGCGACAGATAACTTAAGAGAAGTTCCTTGGGGGCACTTTTTACAAAAACTAAGGAATGATAGTCAAATTATGTCAGGTTATGTTCAGTCAGGTTAGATAATTTTTGAGGGCTATCATCTTATGGTTTTAGCAGCAATAAAACCAAACACTTGGTTAAACGTAAAATGTTCTCAAAAAGCAGTTAGTAGTTTGAAATTCCAAACACACACTTATTAAGAAATCTCCTCCCAGGGCTCTCAGAAGAAAACACAGCATAACACAGGAATTTTGTGAGTCTCAGAAGCCACAACACACCTTGTGGAACACATGACAAATATATGATTGGCACAGCAAGTTCAGGGAATGTGCATTTAGAGTGGGGAGGTGTCACACAGAGAAGAAGTGATCACTGGCATGGCTTGTCCTTCCTAATCTCCAAAGACAAGACCATGCAGGCCTCAGATATGGGCTAAGACAGAGACTTCCCGTTTCCAAGTTTGAAATACACCAGAGTCTGGTCTTAGAAATACTTTGTTATATGCGACAAATATATGTAAAGCACTTGGCATTGTGTCCATCATTCAATATGCAATTAATGAAGGCCATCCATAATTTTTTATTATTTGTATTAAAGTACCTTACATAAGTAAGTACCTTATATAGCAGATACTTGAAATAGTTATCAACAAAAAAATGAAATGAGATTAAATAATCTTTACAGGCCAATTAGTAATGAGAAATATATATATAATTTGGCCTTTTTCATTGGTGTTTTGTTTTGTTTTTGTTGTGAGGCTAGGTCTTTTGTAGCCCAAACTGGCCTTAAAATATAAAGCTGAAAATGACCTTGACTCCCTGACCTTCCTGTCTCGGCCTCCCGTGTGGGGATTAAAGATGTCCTCCTGTGCCTGACAAGAGCTCTATTTTCTAAAGTTTCTTCACCCTTTCAGATTGTGTATACTGGATACACGGCTCTTCTTTCAGGTCTCAATTTCCTTAATTTTTCTCATGGCGTTCTTCTAATCTCCAAATTGGTTTTACATTTCATATCCAGCATATAGCTCCAGACTAGATAAAGTATACGAACTGAGGCAAAAAATCTGGCCACTGCTGAATGTAATAGGAAAAGGACCTTAGGACTCCTATATGTTACTCTTTCTGAGAAGAAAACTGTCATTAAAAATCATAAAACTCCTATATCAAATCCCAGCTTCACCAACTTACTAGCTCTATGGCCATGGAGAAAGTACTGACATTTCCTGACTTCAATGTTTTCATGTAAAAAAAAAAAACAAACAAAAAACACCACTCACAAGCTTGCTTTTATGGTTAAGCCTACAGTAACCGCCCTCAAATGCTGGGCTCACTTCTTTCTTGTTTCTTCCTTTTTCTTCCAACTTTCTCTAGTAGTTTTTTTTTGCTATCTCCAGTGGGTAAGCCCTTATCAATCGTGACCACTTTGCCTCTTTTGTTGGTACTCTTCTCAGTTCAGGAAAAAAGGAAAAACAGTGCAAATTTGTTTCTTGGGGCATTGAGAGATTATACTCTTAGAAAATTCAAGAAACTTGATGTTTGAATGTTCTGAAAGGGGGTAAAACAGCAGAACCATGGCAGGGAGAGACAGTTCCAATCATATATTTCTCTAGAGAGTATGAGAGATGAAACTCTAAGTTAGGAGAGATGATTGCGTATTTCCATGTTTATGGACATGCAAAAGCACTTTAAACCTAAAAATCTCACATGCAGTGTCATGCAAAACCAAACACAGCATAGGATGAAGGGGATCAGCAAAGACTGCAGAAGGTTCCAGGCAACCAACTGAAATAAGCTTCAAGTTCATACAAACCTCCAACATTAAATTGCTATGTCTGATATAAATGTTTTCACCATCTAGTCTCTCTCTCTTTTTCTGTGAAAATGAAAGGGGGAAAAACAGAAGCATAAAAAATTAAAATGTTGTTCTTGCGGGGGAACGAACGGCAAAACAAACAAACCAAAAAAAAAAAAAAACATTTAAAAGCAAATGTCTGCAATGCAGCATATGCCAACATGAAATGGTCACAGAACTACAAGGACACACAGAGAGCATGGTTACCAGAAAAGAACAGATGACCTTGTTTGCAAACAATGGAAAGCTGTGATGATGTTATTTAAATAGACAGTGCTCCTGGCTTCATAGCTTCTAACACAATAAGCTGTTTTATGTTTGTTTTTGAAATTGAGCTATTTGAATATTTCCCATATACATATGATGTGTGTATACACACACACACACACACACATATATATATATATATATATATCAAGAGCTTTGAACACCACGTATCATGGAGTGGAGAAATGCTGTAAAAAAAAAAAACAACTTAGCTCTTTGGAGAGTTTTATACTTATGAATACTGCAATATCTGGATCTCTACAGTGTTCTGTATTTAATCAGGTAACAAGTATATCCAGTAAGAACAGGTTCATCCCACTATGAGGTGGGAAATCAGCACGCAGCAGTTAAACTCATCCTGTTAATTCTGGAAGTTGCTGCTATGATTGCTTTAGTGACAAATGTCTATAAAATGATAATGGGTCTAATAGTATGATGCCATTGGGAAAGTTCTTGTCAAGTCTGAACGTGAAAGGTAGGTCTGCCCCCTTCACAATATTAAGAGACTTCTCTGCTGAAAGCTTACTTTGATAAAACCCGTCAATAAATAGTCCAAGGTTCTAATGTCTTTGTGTGCACATACGTGTGTGTAAATGCACATCACAACTCCACTGTTTGAAGGTTCCCTACATATTGGCTCTCTCAAAGTAATTCCTGGTGGAAAAAACTCAAGGGCTGGACCACTGTCTTTTCAACACACTCATCAGCACAGGTGAAATGACGGCATGGTGGTGGGGAAGCAGAAAACAGCTAACCTTCCTCATTCTTATCAGCTCTTCAGGCTTTTCTGCAAGCTTCTGTTTTGCCACAATTCAATAAAGAAAAAAATAAAATAAAATATTGGCTCATTGAAGTTTGCTTGAACCTTTTATTTATTTTTAAAGAGGAATGGGGGAGAATCAAAAATTGACGGGTAAAAGGGGAAAGGGGCAAGTGGCCTGTTGGCACAAACCTGTGTTTGGTCACCATTTGAGGTAGGTACTGTGACCTCGGTGTGGGGTTTTTCCACCTACATTTAAGAAATAAAATAGTGAAACAGTTTAAGTTAGCAGGCTTCCATGAACAGCAAACAGCTTCATGAAGCTGGGGTTAAATATACTGAAGAATGACCACCACAGCAGGAAGCTTTGCTCCCAGTGCGAACTGTTAGTTCACCATCATAGTTTCAAGGCTGAAGAGGGAATATGGATAGCCAAATTACCAAAAAGGAAAACTGAGTTAATCATTCTATTGATGAAAAAACATTTTAATACTTATTTATAAAAAAAAGTACCCACTAAAGCAATAATCTAGCCTTAATACTAAGCCATATGCTCTTGTTTATGACCTGGAAGTACTCTGATGAGAGAAAGAGAGTGTGGAGGTCAGAAGACAATCTCAGGTGCCAGTTTTCACCTTCTACCTTGCTCAAGACAGGGTTTCTCTTGTCCACTGAGATGTATGTCATATTTTCCTGATTCTACCTCCCTTCTCCCAGTAGGGGTGTATTGAGATTCCAGACACAAGTGTTACTGCATCTGGCTTTTTATGAGGGTTCTGAGGATTTGAACTCAAGCAAACACTTGATCCACTGAGTCATCTTCCCAGTCCTAGAAGTACTTTAAATCATATTTAAGAACAGATTTATAAGTAGAGATATAAATGTGTAGTATACATGATAGAAATAGTTTTTATAGTTAAAGCACATGTAATAAAGCATGTAAGGCACCAAACAGGTAAATACAAAGGAGTCTATTAGTTGTTCAATACATTTAAGGAGATGATTTTACTCCTTAATTTATCGAAAAAGAGCATATCAAAATAAATTACATACAAATTGTAACTGATACATGCAACTACTTCCACCTTGGCTGCAGCATCCAACATTCACGTCTCCTCTCTAGGAAGCTGGAATCACATGCTTGGCAGATGGGCAAGATTTATGCTTAGTAGTAGCAGAGGAATACTATCCTAGGGATGCCTGTGTATCTTTGGAATACCTCTAAAAATAACCATCTTACATTCAGAAACTGGAGTAATTATTCAAAAACCCGATTATGATGAGGAAACACAATGGGGTGAGTGTTGCATTAAGGCAGCAGGCATTTCAAATTTAGAAACCGAATTGTCTTTTCTTTTTTTTTCCTCTTTTTTTTTTTTTTGGTTTTTCGAGACAGGGTTTCTCTGTGTAGCTTTGCGCCTTTCCTGGGACTCACTTGGTAGCCCAGGCTGGCCTCGAACTCACAGAGATCCACCTGGCTCTGCCTCCCGAGTGCTGGGATTAAAGGCGTGCGCCACCACCGCCCGGCTCCGAATTGTCTTTTCTAAGGGTTAAATCAGTTTTGTTTTATTACTCAATTTTTACAGAACCTCATCAACTTGTGATTTTTGACATATTCTTTTAACAAAGCAGCATTGCTCTGGAGAACAATGTCATGGTGCTATTTTCCCTAGGCTGAATACAAAAAACATTAGGTAATATCAGACTCTGCTATACTGCCAAACATATACGCACATCCAACCATGACACTTGTGTTTGTTTGTTTGTCTTTCGAGACAGGGTTTCTCTGTGAAACAGTTCTGGCTGTCCCGGAACTCACTTTGTAGCCCAGGCTGGCCTTGAACTCACAGAGATCTGCCTGCCTCTGCCTCCCAAGTGCTGGGATTAAAGGCCTGGCCCAACCATGACACTTTTAACTACCAGGAGTAATTAACAATTGGTTCATTCTGCTCTAGATCCCAAGGAACAAGTTAGTTCACTTGTCTGAGCTTAACTTTTCTTTAGTAATAAAATAAAGAAAATGTCTGTTTTTTTGAGACGGAGTTTCACTATGTAGCCTGGGCTGGTATCCAACTCCATTTCCCAATATCTAGAATTATAGACATGTGCCACCATTCCCAAATTAAAACAGACATAATGCCTTCATAGAAATATATATACTCTGTAAATACTAGTTTAAAATTATTTCATAAATCTTAAGTTCCTTGTTTAAACAATAACGTCCTTCTGGGTCCTTAGTAATCTAGCAGCAGAAAATGGAGAGCCACCACTTCAGTTTAAGAATTAAGGCCAAAAAGAAGGGAGCAGTGGCACATACCTACAGACCCAGCTACTAGGGAGAATAAGGCAGAAGGATTTTGTGAGTGCAGGAGTCCAAGGCTAGCCTGGGAAACACAGAAAACCCATTTCATTCTGCCAAAGCTCCAAGAGCCAAAGGAACCTATTTTTGAAGTACCTGCATGTTCTGTGGGCAAAAGGAAACTAGTGAGGCAGCAGAAGATCAGAGCATCTCAGCCATTCAGGAAGACCTGACAGTTTCAACAGCCAACACAGTCAGAAGTGCTGGCTGATAGATCCCAACATTAAAAACTAAGCAGGTATTCAAAGGCCACACAGAGCCTGAAGACTAATGTCATGGACACCAGGCTGGTTACAAAAATACAAACACCTACCATTCATTCACTCAAAGACAGAGAATCTGTATGTCATATTGAACATTTTTTTTTTTTTTAAATTACAGCTGTCCACTGTTCTATGTTAAACCAGATATTGATCTGGCTCCAAAAAACAGGCCTGATCTGAATGTTATTGGTATGCAAAAGAGAAGGTGCTTTTCCTAAGGCCTTAACAAAAAGGTCGTTTTTTGTTGTTGTTTTGTTTTTGTTTTTTGAGACAGTTTCTCTGTGTAAGAGATCTGGCTGTCCTGTCTTGGAACTCCCTCTGTAGATCACGCTGGCCTCGAGCCTGCCTCTGTCTCCTGAGTGCTGGGATTAAAGGTGTGCGCCACCACTGCCAGGCAGTGAAAATATCATTTCTCATAGTCTCTTCACAAGTGAGAATTGCATCTACTTAAACAGACCTAAGCTAGCACTGTGTAGATGTCATTTTAAAAGCTTGAACATATAAAAAATGAGCAGCCCAGTTATGATATCTGGGAGATTCGCTAATTAATTGGTAACTTTTCAGCTCAGTGCAGTGACTGGGTATGCTCAACTCAGCGGTATAACTTCTCCCACACAACAGAACTTCCCCATATCTAGCTGTGTGCTTCCTAAAAAACTGGGCTGGAGCGATGGCTCAGCAGTTAAGAGCACTGGCTGTCCTTGCATAGGACCTGGGTTTGATTCTCAGCACCTACGTGGTGGCTTACACTGTGACTCTAGTTCCAGGGGATCCGATGCCTTCTTCTGACCTCTGAGGGCACAAGGCTGCGCATAGTGCACAGACATAAATTCAAGCAAAACATTCATACACATAAAATAAAAAAGAATCCTAAAAAATTTAGAAAAGACTTAAATAGCCATATAAATGTGCTTTATGCAGTATCTATTCTTTGGAAATCAAATTCTACAAAAACATACAAGAGGTTAATGAGAGACGATTTCTTTTGGAAACAATGAGAAAAGGCAACTATGATGGGAATCGGTAAGATTCTGTTGCTCTGACAACATCTGTAACTCAGCACGCACATTAGCTGACATCAGGTTTCTAAGACATACCTTCCACGCTTCTGTGGGCTCTGGCTCAGCCTGCTCAGATGGCTCTTCTTCCCCCTTCACTTCAGCCTTCGCTGCCTCCTTTGGGGTCTTTTTGACGCCCGGCCCTTCTGTGACCTGACTCTGAGCAATGGCTGGTGCAGACGTGGGCCTAGGACTTCGGTCTGCGGACTCAGCAGCTGCTGCTATGTGAGGAAAAGGAGAAGGAAGACTAGATGAAGGCAAGTGCCACTGTCCTGACCTTACATCACAGCTGTGAATCCTGTATCTGTCCTACAGAAGGCAAACACAAATTATTAATGTTTTTTGAGGTAGCTTCTGACAAGACAAAGGCATCCTCAACAGAGAAACTAGAACATCTTAATGTCTGTCTCATAAACACTGAATTTGGGAGAAGATTGAAAAAAGAAATCAAAACCATTTAATTTATAATCTGTTAGTTAAACAAAGGTACAATGAAGGGTGGATTCAGGATGACTCTCCCAATAAGCCTTTTTGAATTAAGTATCTATTTATTTTTAGATGGTTTCAGGAACCTAAACATCTAATTTAAGGGAGAAAATGAAGTCTGTTTTCTTATTTTTGTTTCGTTGTTTTCTGTGAAGTCTTCTGATAGACAGGTACTACTACCGTTTTATGTGTGTGAAGGCAAATCTTTGAGCCAGACATTCTCCTGTAACAAATCATCTGATTAACATTAATTCAAAAGCTTCTTCCATCCAAACACAAAGCATCAACTATCTGAACCCCCTCCCCACCTTGCCAATGTCTTCCCGCCTGTTCTCTATAGTACTTAAAACATTGGCTCTCAACCAGGGCTTATTTTCCCCCCAGGGCACATCTGACAATGTCTGGAGATGTTTCTGGTTGTCACAACTGGGGTGGAGAGAGAAAGGAGGTGCTGACATCTAGTGCATAGAGGCAAAGGTGGCTGAGGCTGAGAAGCACTAGTCAGCAGAGAAGCCTACCTAGACCACTTTAGAGAGAATAAACAATACAGGCTGACAATAAAACCTCTGCACATAATTAACTGCTGCTTGGGTTTGAACTATTCGGCATCTATACTTTATGTAATTTAGTTCAAAATAGGGACTGAAGCTATAGCTCAGTGATAGACTGCTTGCCTAGCAAGCAGCAGGCCCTGGTTCCACCCCCAAAATCACAAAATAAAACAAGAAACAGTAATTTTTTTTCAGTTTTTAATCTTCATTCTTTTCTTTTAGGGTTTAAAAGAAAGTGCCCACACATTTTGCAATAAACCTTACTAACTAGACACCGTCTAAGAAAGTAAGTTTTTTTAAAAATGTGATTTAGCCAGGCGGTGGTGGCGGTGTTGGCAGCGGCGGCGGCGGCGGCGGCGGCGGCGGCGGCGGCGGCGGCGGCGGCGGCGCACGCCTTTAATCCCAGCACTCGGGAGGCAGAGCCAGGTGGATCTCGGTGAGTTCGAGGCCAGCCTGGGCTACCAAGTGAGCTCCAGGAAAGGCGCAAAGCTACACAGAGAAACCCTGTCTCGAAAAACCAAAAAAAAAAAAAAAAAAAAAAAGTGATTTAATTTTGTTTGTTTTTTGTTTGAGGGTCTTCTCTACATAGCCGTGGCTGTTCTAGAACTCAGTATGCAGACTAGGCTGACCTTGAACTCTCAGAGCTCTGTCTTCCTCTGACTCCTGAGTGCTGGGATCAAAGGTGTGCACTATCACATCCAGCTTTAGTATTTCATTTTAAAATTGTATTTAATTTCTATTACCAGTGTGTCTCTGTGCAGCGGTCAGAAAATAACCCATGGGCAATTGATTCTTTCCTTCTACTTGGGATCAGGGATTGAACTCAGGGTCCCAGGCTTGCATACCAAGTGCTTTTACCCACTGAGCCATCTCAACAGCTCTGACTTAATGTTTCAGATCAAGGATGATCATCCTTTCTTACACTGAGACTTTTAGTTTTAATACTCTTTCATGGAAACCTCACAATTTTATTATGTACTTTCCTTCCTCCTCAGACTACTGAACATAATTTATTCTGATACATTTAGGTTTATAAACTTAAAAATGAAGCAAAACAAAGGATTTCTTTAAGCTAGAACAAACTGAAAAATGGCAAGTTACACCTATCTTATACATATGACAAAGAGAGAAATGCTTATTATCCTGAATGATCTCCAGAGAAGGAATTTCTCAGAGGATGCCTAGCAGAAGAACCGCAGAAACACAGAGCCTATTTCATCTCGCAGTGACAGATCTGTGGCCGCCTGCAAGTCCCCGTTGCTAATGGGTGCTCTCAGCTAGTCAATGCAAGAGTGGCAGATGGCAAAGCAAGCCTAACAAAACAAGGGAAATGACAAAATATTTCTCTCACAGTTGTGTTAAAGCCTCGTATTACATGTGTATTCACACCTCCTCTCAAAGAATTGATTCAACTCTGCCTGGAATCACAGAAACATAGCCCTTGCTTTCAACATGTGCTATTTTGCCACATGAATCTGGTTCTAATCCAGCACTAATACTGCAGAGCCAAATGATGTATGTCTCCAGCATTCCTACTGTGTATGGGAAAGTAGACACAAACAGAAAAACTAATGGGTAGACACAGAGGTGGCAATAGTTCAGAAACTGGAAAACACCAATTGCAGTGAACATCCCTAAGAAAACCAACAAGAAACAGGCAAGATCTAAACCCTGAACATCACATGTGAAGCTCAGTCACACACAGTGGTGCTAGGAAAAGAGACTTGAGTTTCCTCATCTCTGGAATGTGGACGATATTAACTGTAGAGGAGAGCTGGGGAAAGAATACTCAACAGATAGAAAAATATTTAATGAACTCTAAATATCAATAACTTTGATCATACTTCAGTCCTTGTATTTATCTTTTATAGGCTAATATTATCTCAAGAATATGTTGGACAAAAATTAATTATACACACAGCAGCATATAAGCCAAATGAAGGATACCACTTAGGAGCCCTGGAGAAAGGTAAATTTTCTTCATTTTTGCAGTAAGGAGACTGCAAACTATAGCTCACAATAAATATGGTAGGGGTTGGTTTAAAAAAAACAGCTTTATTGGGATATAATCTACATACTGTACAATTTGCTCATTTAAAGTATAATTAAACGTTTATCAGTATGTTAGTGATTTGTTTTTAAGATGCTTGGCTTGGGCTGGGGAGGTGACTCAGCTGGTAACAGCTTGTGCAGCATAAGGACCCAAGTTCAGATCCCCAGCACCCTGCACCAGCTAAGTCACCTCGGTGAACTTAGTCCTGGGTGGGGGAACAGATCCTGGAGTTCACCAACCAGCCAACCTACCAAACTGGTAAGCTCCAGGTTCACTGAGTGACTCTGTCTCAAAATATAGGTGGAATGTGGTCATGGGGGGCACTTGATGTCAACCTCTGGCCTCGATGTGCACTGTACAACATACCCACTGCAGCACTCACTCATACGCGAGCACACTTTAATTCAGGAACAGAACATAGCTCAATGGCAGAGCACTTGCCTGGCATGCCTAAGGTCCCGGGTTTGATCCTTTGCACCAAGAAAAAGATAAATGATAACTGTTTTGAGCATTATTATTTCATTTCTTGGCTATAAAGGATTCTGAAGTCTATATCAAGAACACTTAACTTTAAAAAGTCAATGTCAGGCTGGAGAGATGGTTCAGTGGTTAGGAGCACTAGCTGTTCTCCCAAGGGACCTGGGTTCAATTCCCAGAACCCACATGACAACTTACAACTGTCTGTAACTCCAGTTCCAGGGGATCTGACACCCTCACACAGACATACACGCAGACAGAACACCAATGTACATAAAATAAAAATAAATAAATCATTTTTAAAAATTTTTAAAAAGTCAATGCCTTCCACTTCTGAAGGGTCTGCTCAAAGTGCTGGTGCTGACACTCACAGAACCACTGATTTCAGTTACCATGCCACTGCTGGCTGACAAGAACAGATGCAGACTTGGAAGAAGTGCCATAACTTCATAGACATTATTTTCTAATTATGTGTATCGGGGTGTGTGTGTGTGTGTGTGTGTGGTGTGCACATGAGTGCAGGTACCTGCAGAGTCCAGAAGAAGGTATGGAATCCCCCGGAACTAGAGTTACAGGCAGTTATGAGCTACCTGATGTGGGTGCTGGAAACTGATTTTCTGCAATAGTACCACATGCTCTTAACCGCCAAGACATCTCTCCAGCCCTAATATTTTGTTTTGTTTTGTTTTTGGACAGGAATTCTCTGTATAACAGCCCTGACTGCTGTTTTTCCATTGGCACAATGGCTACACCTGAATCTACTGTTGTTTCAGCCAGTAATTGCGGCTCTGCACTTATGGCCTGCTTCTCAGGCAGAGGCCCAGCAGGACTTTTACATCCCACTGGATCTGCCTCCTGCTGCCGCCACCAAATGTAGTTTTGGACTAAATCTCTATCATTCTACTTATCAATAAGACTCGGGAATCAGAGGCTGGGGTGGAAACCTGCTAGCTCAGAGAGGTTGAGGAGCAGCTGACCCTCTCTCTTTGCAGCATCTCAAAAAAGAGACCATCCTTCTCTGCCAAACCAAAAAAGCCTGCCATATTCAAAGCCCCTCCCTACTACTTCCTCTGCGTCTCTCTATTCTCCCAGACTCCCTCTGATCTTTATGATTCCTTTCTGTCAACTAATTACTGGTTCCACTTCCTGATCCAAGTTTGATTTTATTTAATTAACGCAAACACACACTAGGGGTTCACAGTGTGATGGAATATCCCACAACATTCCCCCCTTTTTTATCTAGATAAAAAGGAAAGGTTTTAACTCTAATGTAGTAAAACTATATACAATAAGAACAATTACCAGGTAAGAATTACATTCACAATGTCCAGTCCATTTGTACTTGGCAAATTCAGAGAAAGTATTCTATTATCTATCCTATCTTGGTGAGTCCGAAGTTTTATACCTAAACCACTTTCTATCATAACTTGTACTACCAACCTAAAAATATCTTTTTAGACCTTAAAATATTTTATTAGGTAAACAACATAAGCTTTTATGTTTCTCAACCTTATAAACTTTACAACTCTTTTATAAGTCTCCTGGCTGTCCTAGAACTTACTCTGTAGACCAGGCTGGCTTCAAACTCAGGGATCCAGTTGCCTCTGGCTCCAAGTGCTGGGATTAAAGGTGTACACCACCATCACCTGTATATATATATATATATATATATATATATATATATATAGTCTGTTTTGATAGCATTTATTTGTTTGTTTGTTTCTTAATTTGTTGTTTTGAGACAGGGTCTTACTATGTAGCTCTGGCTGTCCTGGAACTCACCATGTAGAGCAGGCCTCTGCCTCCCAAGTGCTGGGGTTAAAGGCCCGTGCCAACATCGCCCTAGCCATGTGATTGGGTTTTCTGAGGCAGGTTCACCTCTAGTCCAGGTTGGCCTATAATTCCCTCTGTAACCCAGGCTAGTCCTGAATTCTTAATGATTCTCCTGCCTCAGCCTCCCAAATGCTGGACTATATACAGACACCACCATGTCCAGCAGTAACAGCTGACCTAACTATATGTATTAAAGGGAAGTGAGGGGCTGGGAAAATGGTTTGGTGTATAAACAGCTTGCTGCACAAATGTGAAGACTTGAGTTTAAACTCCTAGAATCTACATGAAGTTGTGCACAACAGTGTGCACCTGTAATCTCTGTGCTCTCAGGAAACAGAGACAGACTCCCTAGCCGCTCATGTGCCAGCCAGCCTGCTATACACAGTAACAATCTTCTTCTACACTCACGGTGTTGCAGAAGCACATCCACACCCACACGCACCCCACCCCAATAACAACAGAAGTCAAAACAAAGCAAAAGAAGAGTAAACCCAATAGGAAAAGTCTTTAACTGCTTAGAGCAGTGGTTCTCAACCTGTGGGCCCTGACCTGACAAACTTCTGTCTCCAAAACTAATTATGTTACAATTCATAACAGTAGCAAAATTACAGTTAGGAAGTAGTGTGAGGAAACGTACTACAGGGTCGCAGCATTAGGAAGGCTGAGAACCACTGGCTTAGAGTAATACCTGGAATATGAAGTGCTCAATGATATTAATTATTAGCAACTTTCGTTCTCTCCTTTCTACATAAAAACAGAGAAAGGAGTAAAAAGCATAGCTGGGGCTAGAGGACAGCTCAGCCTGGTTTTGTTCCCACCCCCACACTGGGCAGTGCTCACCACTACCTCTAACTCCAGATGCGGAGGCTCTAACGCCCTCTTCTGACATCCCCGGGTATCCACACTCATGGTTCCATAACCACACACAAACACACATGTGGTTGGTATATTGTGCACCCCAATAAACTTATCTGGGGGTCAGAGAAGAGCACATCCAATCTCACCTTGCCAACTTCTCAGCTGATCCTGTTTCCTCAGTCTGGAAGCCTCTGAGTCCTCATCCAAATGGATCTCAGCTGAACTGCTGCTAAAAGCCTAAAAGCTTAAAAAGCCTCTAATTCCTAGTTTTCACACCTTATATACCTTTCTGTTTCTTGCCATCACTTCCTGGGATTAAAGGTGTGTGTCACTATGCCTGGCTGTTTCCTAGTGTGGCCTTGAATACACAGAGATCCTGCCTGCTAAGGGATTAAGGGTGTGTGCTGCCTGACTTAAAATGGCCTTTTCTCCCTGATCTCCAGGCAAGCTTTATTTATTAACATACAAATAAAAGATCACCACATTTCAGCACAAAAAAATATCACCACATACACATACATATAATTAAAAATAAAATAAATCTTATTTTTAAAGCACACATCAGAGGACAGTCCTGGCTTCTGTTTCTAGTTCTAAATAGCTTTCTGACTTTGGTAAAGTGCTTAAGTTCTAAAGCTAAGTAAGAATGATAAATATCAGTAGACAGCTATCTGAAAAAATGAGAAAAAAATGTTTCAATAAAAATGTAAAGAAAAGTTGCAGCACAGTGGTGACACACACCTTTAATCCCAGCGCTTGGGAGGCAGAGGCAGGTGGATCTCTGAGTTCGAGGCAGCCTGGTCTACAAATCGAGTTCCAGGACAGCTAGGGCTACACAGAGAAACTCTGTCTTGAAAAGAAACAAAAAGAAAAAAGTAAAGATATGAATTGGGATAGCTTAAAATAAAATACATAACAGGAAAAAAAAAACCTTTAAAGTTGGGTCTAGCTAAGTGATAGAGCATTTGACTTCAGAAAAATCTAGGTAATCAATACATGTGGTTTCTGTAAATAAAGCTCTCTAATTTGTTTAACTTACCAAAGACCACTAACACTTGAATTTTTAATTTTGGCCATGTGAAAGAAATGGTACGTCAGGCTCAGTGTCTGTATAGCCCTGAAATGCCCCGTAGAGGGAAGGCAGGTTACGTGGTGTCAGACAGACCCGGGTTTTGTCCACACTCTTTGCATGTTATTATTTGTGATGTCTCAGTAAGCCACAGAGACTTTCCACCATCAGTTGTCTTCTCTTTTTCTTTCTTTTTTTTTTTGGTTTTTCGAGACAAGGTTTCTCTGTGTAGCTTTGCACTTTTCCTGGAACTCGCTTTGGAGACCAGGCTGGCCTCAAACTCACAGATATCCACCTGCCTCTGCCTCCCGAGTGCTGGGATTAAAGGCATGCACCACCACCGCCCGGCCACCACCAGTTTCCATAGACAAAAACAGCTTTAAAATCTAGCTCCTCACATGGAAGTTCAAGTGGAGGTCAGGGTCTTGCTTGGTAGGGAACAAGCTCCCTAGTAGTATCACATGAATACAGCAAAGATATGGAGGTCGAGTGCTAACACAAAACAGAAACCTTGCTTCTCAATATCCCAGACTGCTCCCTTCGGGAGTCTCTCCTTCCACTAAAGGATCAAACCTCGGAATAACACTTGATTTTCTTTTCCTTGCCATTTCCAATACTTACTTATTAGCAACGCCATCAGCTCTACTGCCAAAATGAATTCCTAACTGCTTTCCTTTGCCATGGACAATACTTGAGCAAGCTGTCATCATCTCTCACCAATGCTCCTCTCCCTATGTTTACGGGAATTTACATCTGTGCTGTTCAGACAACTGTTACATATAGTTTTGGTTTTGGTTTTTTTCTTAGATGGAAAGCTTATTTCCTCTGCAGCAGCCACATTTCAGGTTCTTAACAACCACACAGTGATTCTGAATCAACATCACAGACAAAGCTCATTCCTCCCTTCAGGCGTATGTACTTGCTACTCCTTCATCTGGAGTGTTTCATCTAGACGTTGGGATTGCTAGTTACTTCTCATAGTTCAGGTCTCAACTAAATGACATTCTTCTGGGGAACCTTCTGAATTTAACCAATTACCTAATCTGAGACAGCTCCTCCATCTCCCCACCCAGGGACATTTTGCACCTCATTTTTCCCATTTTATCTTCTTCACAGCATTCATGACTACCTGAAGTTACTTTGTTTTGCTCTGTTTCTACCTATGGAATGAAAACTCCATGAAGACAAAGGCTATGTTTGATTCCCACAGCAGTCTATCCAGGGAACACTAGGCACATAGGAAACACAAAACCAGTGTCTGAACAAAGTAAAAAATGAGTTAAATACTTAGATAAATCTATTGGTATTCATCCCTTGCTGCCCTGCAGTGAAACTTCAGTTCTCATTTTCTTAAGATGGTTTTCTTAACTCTGTTGTTGTGGTTTTTTTGTTTGTATGTCTGAGACAAGGTCTCCCTATGTGGCCTTGGCTGGCCTGGAACTCGCTGTGTGGAACAGGCTGGCACAGAGATCCACCTGCTTCTGCCTCTGAGTGCTGGGAATGCTAGGGTTGAAGGCATGCGACACCCTAGCCTAGTTCTCTTTGGTCTGAAGCAGACAGTAGCATCACCTTCATTTTACCACTGAGGCTCTTTGTAAATCGGAACCATACTTCCCAGTAGAGCACTGTGGCACCTTTGTAACCCCAGCACTCAGGAGGTCAGGACAGGTTGCTAAGGAGCTTGAGGCCAGTCTGAGATATAGTAAGCTCTTGTCTCCAAACAATGCAGAAACAAAAACAAAACCAACCAACCAAAAACCCCTTGTGCTTCCTTTATATTTCTCTAAAGATCCCAGTAATATCTAACACAAACCTCCGTCAAGGCTCCTGGAGGCCCGTTTGCTTGCTGTCCGCTCAAAGTGTGGGGCGGGCCTGTCAATCAGAGCACTGGCTTGCCTGGTCTGTGCTTGAGTCCGGCCACTGTACCGAAATTTAGATCCCAGGGCAAGAAATTTACTTTTGGGAATGGTGTCTGTAGAAGTGAGTCTGGGAGAGAAAAATCATAATAATTGTGTTATTTTATTATTTTATTTCAGTATTTTATTATTGTGACTATAAAACTAATAATCAACCAAGAATAAAAATGTTTCCAAATTCTTGTGGTTTTTTTTTTTTTTAGTAGTTAAGTGATTTCTAGTCAAGCAATCCTTATTGTAAGTCTCCGCCATATCTCAAGCAACCAGAATTAGTTTAGTTGGGACCTATATTAAAATCATTGTTAACTCTCTATAGATAAGATATTATGGTTTTCAAAATGCCTGATAGCACTGGAGGATTTACACTACATCCTTGAAATGTTTTCATCATTTCGTCATACAGGATATTGAAACATCCCAGGAAGAGGTTACTTGCTTAAGGCTACAAAGCTATTAAGAGGCTGGACTGTAACAACCCAAGCCCAGGCCTGAGTTCAGCTGCTGTGAAAACAACTAAAGGCCCTAGCAAGCACCAGGTCTCACCCCTCACTTCTGTTGTCCTTTTTCAGTGCATGGAAAGGCACTCTGAGAACGCTGTAGCAGGCTTTCCAACCAAAAAGGGGGAACTAGATTCACTTTACTTAATTAGTCTCCTTGGTTCTTTCTCACCTGAGCTAAATAAAATGGCAGCCCTACAGAGAAGACACTTTCAACAGCAGGTTCAAGATTAATGTGCACAAATAATGTATCCTTGAGAAATACCTGAGTGAGAACAATACCTGAAAAACGTGTGATGCTCCACACACACTTTCCATAATTTCTTAGCTGCTCGGTAACTGGGAAGCTTGAAGCCAATGGTACTTTCATATTGTTCTTGCTATATAGATACAAATAAACACAGAACATAAGTATTATTTGGTTATTGTGACACAGAGCCAGAGAAATATGATACCACCAGAGATGTTTTTAAATACAAAGAATATCTTGGGGTTGGAGAGATGGCTCAGTGGTTCCAAAGGACTGGCATTCAATTTCCAGAACCCACATGGTGGCTAACGATCTGTTACTCCATACCCCAGGGATCCAACATCCTCTTTTGACCTCCATGGGTACTAGACATGCATGTGGTACACAGACATGCAGGCAAAACATCCATACACACAATATCTTTAAAAATTAAAAAAAAGTTACATTAAATTTTTTTTCTTACTAAAAGAAGCCTGTTCACCGAGGGAAGCTTTTTCTAGAGCAAAAAGGCCAGGAAATACATCTTCTACTACTTATGCATCTTTTTTTTTAGAACACAAACACAAGCATTCTTCCGAGACATACTTTAATCTACTTTTGACTGCTAGAACTGCTTTTCCTTAGGCACACACCTTCATTTGTAACTTTAGATTACTCAATAATCAGGGAGTGAGATGTCTAGTCATTTCCCCAGCCAGTCACTATTATGATGCAATAGGAATTAGTAATGGGAGCTAAACATTTGTCTCAAACCAGATTATTTTTTCTTTTTTCTAAAGGCAGGGTCTCATGATGCCCTGACTAGCCTGACTATGTAATCTCAGGGCTCTGGAATTAAAGGTGTGCCTCCCTGTCCAGCCCAGACTCTTTCCATTTAACACTGACAAGTAAGAATCACAGTACTGACTGTGTTCAGCATGCTCAGTGTATGCACATACCGTGGACTAGCCAAACCCAGCAAACTGGCATACAGACTAGCTCACAAGTCTTTTTTCTTTTCTTTTTTTTGGGGGACAAAAATACTTAAAACTCATCCTCATAGTGCTTTTTTTCTGAGGGGACAGTCAGCGTTGAATGTTAAACCCAGGCCTCATACATGCTAGTGTACCTCTTGGCAACTGTCAAGAACACATTCATTTGTAACCTATAGTTAACACATTGTGCAATAAGGCTCTGGCACTTATCTCCTTGTTCTTGAATGATTACAAGTTTTCTTTTCCTGTTTAACTGACCTGTGAGCACCTTTCTGACTGAAGCAAACAGTCTGGTCCTGAAAGGGCTATTAGAAACACATGCTTTTGGTCTGGCCTCTTTGTTTCTACCTCAAGCACACTTTGTAAGATGGAAAAGGAAGCAGGTTCGCTTCGAGTGTGTTATTGCCAGCAATAGTATGATTAGATTCAAAATTATAGTTTCCTACATGAAGAACTGAGCTCCAAGGAGTTATCTGCTGACTCAGCTACAAAATGGCGCCACCCCCAGCTGTAGCCACAGCACACTACTTCTCAGGATTCTGCTCTTCTCAACTGCTTTCAGAATGAATTGTGTATTTTCACTACATAATAGACAGTTGAGACTTCTAAGCCAAGGGCTTCCAGCAACATTTATTAATATTTCTGTGCATGTATATCTTTCTGCTTTCCTACAGTAAAATGCAAGCTAGTTGAAGAACGGCATCTTTTTACTTACCATTATATTTAGAGCCCCTAAAATAGTCACTGGCACACAATAAAAAAACCTGTTTAATAGGCATTTCTTGGTTAGCCGGGCATGGCGGTGCATGCCTTTTAATGTCAGCACTGGCACACAGGGCAAGTGGATCTTTGTGAGTTCCAAGCCAGCTGGGTTTACACAGTTAGACACTGTCTCAAAAAATTCTTTGTTGTTAAGACTGCTGGACTTTAACTGAGGGAGGATACTGATAAGCACTTGCACAGGAAAATGATTATGGAATGAAACAGTGCTTCAAGGCACAACCAGAATTTCCGAGACAGTACCACTTTTCACCAGCAGATGGTGATACACACACACAAAGCCACCTTCCATAAGCAAGGACAGGGCTTCTCTGCCTTGGAGCTCGGTCTTCAAACGGATTGGAACAGAAAAGTCACTATCCTTCTTGAATATAAGGAAGCTCAGCTTCCGATCTTTCCAGAGTCTCTTGTTGAGGAAGTCACAGAGAAGAAATTAGAGCTTTAAAAAAAACACCCGGGGCTGAAGAGAATTCAGTGGTTAAGAGCAAGCACATGCTGCTCTTGCACAGGACTCAAGGTCAGTTCTCAGTGCCCATGTCAGGTGGCTCACAACGGCCTGTAGCTCTGGCTCCAAGGGATTCAAAGTCTCTGGCCTCCTGGGGCACCTACATTCATGTGCACATACCCATACACACCCCCCATACACACTTAAAATTAAATCTCCAGGACAGCCAGAGAAACAGAGATCCTGTGTAAAAACACAAAATGAAAACTTCACAAAATTAACTCCTATTTAAACAATTAATTTTCTGTTGTACCCCCATAGTTCTTCAATATAAAAGCTAAGTTGATGGGTATAAAATGAAATTTGACCACCAATTACTGAGGTTTTTTTTTTTTTCTTTTCTAGTTTTGTTTTGTTTTCTAGATGTTAAAGACAGTTCTTATGTGGACAGGCTTGGCAGTCCTGACCCTCTTTCTCCACCACAAAAATGCAAAGATCAGCTGTATGAAGACTTCTTAGATGACGTAAGGGGAAATGGGGAGAAGAAATGTTTGATTTATTCATTCATTTTTTTTTTTCCTTTTTCAAGACAGCCTTTCTCTGTGTACTGTCCCTGGAACTCACTCTGTAGACCAGGCTAGCCCTGATGCAGAGATCTGCCTGCCTCTGCCTCCTGAGTGCTGGGATTAAAGGCATGCACCACCACCACCACCACCACCACCACCACCACCCAGTGATTCATTCATTCTTAAAACAAGGTTTTCCTTTGTAACTCAGGCTAACCCTGAACTTGTAATTTTCCTTCTGCTTCAGCCTCCGGGATTACAAGTGTGGGGATTACAAGCATTTTGCTAATCAAGCCCAGTTAGACAGGATGTTTCAGTCCACATTTGGTTTGGGAGAAAAGAAAAACTTAAGTTGCATACCTCTCCAGGCCGGATCTTGATGAAAAAACTGCTACGTTTATAAGAAATCTTTAGCACTTTGGGCCAAGGAAAACGGTTAATTCTCAACTTATCTTTGTAAACCAAAAGGCCACTAGAGCAGACTCCAAGGATAATATCCACTCCCTCCAAGTCCTGAAAAAGAGAAGCACCAGTATTTCACTGAGTGAAGTGTTCACATTATTGGCTTTTAAAAAAAAATAATTTATTTAATTTTATTTTATGTGCATTGGTGTGAGGGTGTCAGATCCCCTGGAAATGGAGTCACAGACAGTTGTGAGCTGCCATGTGGGTACTGGGAATTGAACCCGGGTCCTCTGAAAGAACAACCAGTGCTCTTAACCCCTGAGCCTTCTCTCTAGCCCCACTATTGGCTATTATTAAATAATCTGAAGAGATCAATAACCCAAAACGGTTACAAAGTATACAATAAAGAAACAAAACTTAAGCTGGGTAGTGGCAAACGCCTTTAATCCCAGCACTCAGGAGACAGAGCCAGGCGGATCTCTGAGTTCGAGGCCAGCCTGGTCTACAGAGTGAGTTCCAGGAAAGGTGCAAAGCTACACAGAGAAACCCTGTCTCGAAAAACAAAATAAAACAAACAAAAGTCATCGTCCACTGGAGTATTACATTTCAGGAGACAACCTCAGTGATCACACTAGGCACCATGATAAGAGTTATCACTATTGGGCCAGTGAGATGACTCAGCAGATAAAGGCATTTGCTGCCAAGCCTGACAACCTGAGTTCAATTCCCAGAATCTACATGGTAGAGTGAAAAAAACTCCCAGGTTGTCCTCTGATCTCCACACATCCACTATGACGTGTACATGTTTATTATTGTATAAAGGCACAAGAGCCGGGCAGTGGTGGTGCACACCTTTGATCCCAGCGGATCTCTGTGAGTTGGAGGCCAGCCTGATCTACAAAGTGAGTTCCAGGACAGCCCAGACTCCACAGAGAAACCCTGTCTGGGAGAAAAAAAAAAAAAAAAAAAACAACAACACAGGAGAGATCTGACAGTAAAAAGTTTGATGTTAAGTATATTAAATTATAAATACTATTCCTAAGCCTAGAAAGAACACTAAAGCATTATATTAATGTAGCTAGTTATTAAGAAAAAAATTGAAATATTAATCACATAATACAAGGAAAACAAAATGCACCTGAATTAATCATGATTATTTATCTAGTTAAGTCATCAAACCTAAAGTTAAATCCTCCTGACTACTTTTCCCTAAGATACATACAGAGAAAATTATTAGTAGCTAAATGTGTTATATACAAAAATTACAGAGATAAAGAAATCCAGCTTCAACTCAAAGACTACGTAGCTGAGAATTTACCAGAAGATGTCTTCTTACGTTAAAGTCCATGGGCTACAACTATCTTTCTCTTTTTAAAAAATTTTAAAGGGGCTGGAGAGATGGCTCAGTGGTTAAGAGCACTGACTGCTTTCCCAGAGAACCCGGGTTCAATTCCTGGCACCCACATGACAGCTCACAACTGTCTGTAACTGTAATTCCAGGGGATCCGACACCCTCACATAGACATACATGTAGGCAAAATCACCAACACACATAAAAATAAAAACTAAAAAAAATTTTTAACTTAATTGATTAATTAATTATGGGCGGGCACACACCCGCCACAACTGAAGTACTTGTGGAGGTCAGAGGCCAACTGCTGGAGTTGGTTCTCCCCTTCCACCATGTGGGTCTCGGGGATCACACAGCCTGTTAGCTTTCTTTCTCTTTTGGTGACATTACTGGGAGGAGCACTTTGCTTTGTTACGTTTTGAAAGGGCACATGTTATCTGACTCCATCCATTCCTGACGCCAGCTTCCATTAGGAAATGAGAAGTAAAAGCTAAGAGGTTTCAGTCCTGCAAGCGCCCCTCAGCTGACCCACTGAAGTCCTGACAGCACTCCCCAGGGTCACGGGGTCACAGTGCCCCTCAGCTGACCCACTGAAGTCCTGACAGCACTCCCCAGGGTCACGGGGTCACAGTGCCCCTCAGCTGACCCACTGAAGTCCTGACAGCACTCCCCAGGGTCACGGGGTCACAGTGCCCCTCAGCTGACCCACTGAAGTCCTGACAGCACTCCCCAGGGTCACGGGGTCACAGTGCCCCTCAGCTGACCCACTGAAGTCCTGACAGCACTCCCCAGGGTCACGGGGGCCACAGTGCCCTGTGGAACAATCCAGAGCAGAGCGGTGGCTTTAGAAAGCCGTGACAGCACAATGAAATTTTACTAGGACAAACAGAACCTAAACATGAAATGATGAGACATTGAGGCAAGGAGACTCCTGAAAATCATCCACAGGTCTAAGTAGAGACCAGATGCTTGAATGACCTGATGTCTGAATATTTCTGAATTCCTACCAAGTGGTTTTTCTGCTTATTCTGGAATAAATAGAGCAAAGGAGAGTTCATCATCCTCTGAGATAAAGCTATCACATCTTTGAAGAGTTCGGCTAAACAACTTGTCATACTGAGCTAAAAAGTAGATTTCCCTGGGTTTATGCCTGGAAGCCATGATAAAATCTCTTCACTTTAAAAAATTTATTTATTTGAAACAGGGTCTTATGTATCCCAGGCTGGCCTGTATAGCCAAGAATAATACTGAACTTTTGATCCTCCTGCCTCTGCTTCCCAAGGGCTGGGATTATGGGCAAGCACCAACACATTCAGTTTATGACCACTGAGGACTGAACCAGGACTTCATGCATACTAGGCAAGTGCTCTCTCGTCAGCCGAGCATTATCTGCAGCCCTTTTGTGTCTAGGTATCTAGACACGTGTCCCTTTTGTGGTTAGGTATCTCTAGTCCTTTATTTCCTACTAGATTGGCTTTGTCTACATCACAGGTACCAGATAAGTTCCTGTGGATCATCCTCAGGATCATCCCTTGCAATCTTTGCAACACCCCTAGCCATTTTAGTAGCCAGTTAGTAGCCAAGCGACTTGCATTACTTAGGCAGGTCTGTGATTAAAGTTCATGCTTCTGATTTAACCAGTAGTTCTCAAAAGAGCGATAGCTTATTCAGGACGCATGAGTCACGTCACAGACTGCTGAGGTCCTCCCCACTTTCTGATTTTTAACTGAGAGAGAACTGAAACATGTATTTCTAACAAGTTCCTACATGGTGTTAAATGCCACTGACTCAGAGACCACACTTAGAATCACTGGCCTTGGGGAATGGTTCTGATTGAGGCATCATTAGTACTATTTGGAATGGTCATTAAGTCTGGAGCTAGAGCCTCTTCCGACCAGCTAATCTGGGCAGTGCTCTGAAATCTGCACATTTAGTAGACACCCAGGTGATTCTTGGGTGGATAATGCTGCTTGTGGAGCTGAAATACTCCTTGATGCCTCTCTGTATTTTCAAATGTAACTTTATTTTAGAAAATACAATTTATTTTTCTCTATATATTATACATATAATTTATTTATTTATTATTTATTTGTTTTTCAAGACAAGGTTTCTCTGTATAGTTGTTTGTTTGTTTGTTTTTCAAGACAAGGCTTCTCTGTATAGTTTTGGTGCTTGTCCTGGATCTCACACTGTAGACCAGGCTGGCCTCGAACTCACAGAGATCTACCTGGCTCTGCCTCCCGAGTGCTGGGGTTAAAGGCGTGCACCACCACTGCCCAGCTAAATGTTCATATTTTTATCTTTACAATTTTTTTTTTGTTTTTTGGTCTTTCGAGACAGGGTTTCTCTGTGTAGCTTTGTGCCTTTCCTGGAACTCACTCTGTAGCCCAGGCTGGCCTCGAACTCACAGAGATCCGCCTGCCTCTGCCTCCCCAGTGCTGGGATTAAAGGCGTGTGCCACCACTGTCCGGCTATCTTTACAATGTTTTGGTTGCAAATTTTTTTGTAAATAGGAAACATTTTATTGATACAGAATTTATATACCACATAATTTTCCCACTTAAAATATAGAATTCATTTTTTAATATAGGCATACAATCATCACACCCCCCACTCCAAAAAAAAAAAAAAAACCTTAAGAAGACATTTTCTAGCATGGCAGTAGTGGAACATGCCTTTAATCCCAGAACTCCAGAGGCAGAGGCAGGCAGATCTCTGAGTTTGAGGCCAGCCCAGTCTACAGAGCAAGTTCCAGGACAGCCAGGGCTACAAGAGAAACACTGTCTTGAAAAAGCCAAAATAAATAAATAAAACACCATAAATAAATGTTAAGAGGTATAAGATAAAACAAGTGTGCTAGATACATTAATAGGTATGTGTCATATTCATATACATACAAGTTAATAAAGGCCAAAGTTATCGATACCTTTGCTTTGTGAAGATCAACTCCATACATGGACAACTTTTTGGCATTCTCAAGAAATTCCAAGTCAGCCTGAGCTGGAGTCATGGACCTTTGGCAGAATAAAAATAGAAAAGTCAGTGACGTAGCAGACACATTTATGGTAATAACAGCTGAATATTCATTGTACTTTATATAAACATACACACACCAACATGTACATATTTTTGGGTCCTCAAAGTAATTATGGAATGAGAATCTTCTCACTACCTGAGTCTAAATAATTGAAATATGCCTTATAAAACACAAATTTAAGAAAACCAGATGTCACCAAAAGGCTATCAGAAAGGCAGACTCTTAATCAACCATTTCCTCCAGGCGACTCCATCCATCTGGAGCGCCGCACCCCTCTCTTCAGCCCTTTTTGGTGTCACACATGAACTCCTCCTCCTAATATTTTTTACCAAGGAGATGACCAAATTAAATCCTCAGTACAATTTACAAGATCCTCTTAGCTGCCCTTTTCTCTCTATACCCTGAATTGAGTTATTATGGAAATTAAACTGGAGGGCAAGCTGATGTTATTTAACTGGGACTCCTAATGGGGGCAGATTTGATGAAAAGAAATTTTCTGGTAACAGATGGTGTCCTGCCCACTGATCTCAACAAATAAATTGGCTAATAGAAGCATCCTGATAATGGGGCTGTTTGCTGTTATTAAGATGTCTTCACTGGCAGGCATATAATGAGTTAGACTTGTTTGAAAACAGTCCATCTCACTGTCTAAACAGTCACGGTGCCAGCCTCTCCTTTATAAGTTTCTTCTTTTTTGAAGAATGTTCTTGAGCTGTTCTGTTAGCTCAAGACAAAGACATCACTCATAATGCTGCACAATTTGGACCAATTACGATAGTTCACAGTAACAGCAAGACAGCGCATCCCCAAGGAAAAACACACGGGCAAGCAACTTTCCCTTAAGACTGTCTGGAGACATGGAAGCAGCAGGGGTGTCTTCACTTACCCAGGAAAGGTCTCTGCCAAACCCATCTGCCTTTACCCTCATTAAAAAAAAAAAAAATAAAAGGTTCTTGGAACTACCAAAAGGAGAAGAAAAAAAAAATCACCTCAGCTTTCCTGAATAAATGTTTCATAAGCTCCAAATCATCACACCTGAATTTATTAATTGAAAGTGAAAACAAGGGGGGTTTGGGAACCTGTATGCATGTTATTCAAAACACCTCAGGCAACTTTTATAATTGCATATACCTTTCCATGTAAGTGATATGCTCTTCTACTTGAGGTTAGTCTCGGGTACTTTGTGTTTTTGTTGTTCCTATTTTTATGTGTTGATAAACAGGACCCAGATTATGTCACCAGCAAATTAGAACTCAGTAAGAGGCAGCAGGTTCAAGTCATGTCCTGTGGACTGGAATCCTGATCCCTGCCCTTAGAGTCATGGCTACATCTCCTTCTGCCCCTCTATAAGGTAAGAATCATAATAATGTCTATTTGTACATCATAAGTATAAACAATGATATTTTTAGTCTTTGGTAAATACATGAAATGTGATTATTAAGATCAAATTAGACTGTGAAACTGCTTTGTAAACTATAAATGTTTATTACTACTGAAACCTTAGTTTTGTAATAGTTCAGTGGTCCATCTACATACAGATCATATAAAATTACAAAAAATTTGGAGCCAGGCATGGTGGCACACAACTGTAACTGCAGTACTTGGGAGATGGGAGCAGGATAAGGTGTTCAAGTCAGCACAGGTTACACGAGACCGTCTCAACCTCTACCCTCACTCCCAAAACCTTTTTTTTTTTAAAGAGAGGAAATAGCCAGGGATGGTGGTATATAACTTTAGTCCCAGCAATCGGTAAGCAGAGGCAGATGGATCTCTATGAATTCAAGGTCAGCTGGTTTACAAAGCGAGTCCAGGTCAGGTAGGGCCACATAGTGAGACTTTACTCCAAGCAGATAAATTTGGGTGGGTGTGTGTGGGGGGTGTATATCACTTAAATTCACACACAAATTTTAAAACATTAACTAGAACACACAACAGAAGCCTTCTCTAGAGCTGGGGAGACAGCTCATTGCTAGTTCTGCAAGCATGAAGACCTGAGTTCAAATTCCTGCACCCACAGAAAAGCCAGGCATGGAGTGTGTGCTGAAGAGGCAGAGGCAGGAGAATCCCAGTCTTCCTGGTCCATTAGTGTAGCCAACCAGTGAGCTCCAGACTCAGTGAGACATCCTGACTCAAAAAATAAGGCTGTCAGGAGCTGGAGAATTGGTATAGAGGTGGTTCAGTGGTTCAAAGTGTTTATTATGCAAGCAGGAGGACCAGAGTTCAAATCCCAGCACCCATGTGAATAAAAGCAAGATGTCATTCCACCCCCACCTATAACCCTAGCAGAGCAGGGCAGAGGTAGGAAATTTGTTGGGGCTTGCTGGCTGCCAGCCTAGTGGAAAAGAACATGAGCTCCAGGTTAAGTGAGAGACCATACCTCAAAGGCACCAAGTGGCAGATAGTGAAGAACACCTGATGCCTCCTCTCATCCCTGCCCGCACAGGCGCCCATGCATGCATACACGCACATACACCACACACACCATAAGGTGGAGAGCAACAGAGGAAGACATTAATGTTACTCTCCAGCCTCCAAACATGCTTGCACAGGTACATGTTATCCACATACATCACACACACACAATTTAAGTCTTTTTCCCCTATATTCATTTTTCAACTCTGAGGGACATCAATTTGAATATACATATTCAAACTATGTATCTAGGTAAGTGTGCTTCAACACTGTAGTATGAGGAGGAGGTGGTAAGTAGAGATTCACTCTTGAAACTATTGATTGATGTTTTTTATGCTTTTTTTAGATTTTTGAAACAATTATGGCTTTTTTTTTTTAATGTATACATGCCAAAAGAGGGCACCAAACCTCATTATAGCCGATTGTGAGCCACCATGTGGTTGCTGGGAATTGAACTCAGGACCTCTGGAAGAGCAGCAGCCAGTGCTCTTAACCTCTGAGCCATTTATTTCTTCAGCCCCCAGCTTTTTTTTTTTTTTTTTAAAAAAAAGACAGGGTCTCATTATGTGACTCTAGCTGTACTGGAACTCACTATATGGACCAGGCTGGCTTCCTGAGTGCTGAGATTAAACGAGTGTGCCACTATGCTCAGCTAACAATTATGATTCTTTTCCTTTCCTTTTCTTTCTTTCTTTCTTTTTTCCTTCTTTTTTTGGTTTTTCAAGACAGGGTTTCTCTGTGTGTAGCCCTGGCTATCCTGGAACTCACTCTGTTGACCAGGCTAGCCTTGCAAAGATTGTCTGCCTCTGCCTCCCAAATGCTGGAATTAAAGGCATGTGCCACCACACCCAGCTCAATTATGACTTTTTTAAAAAAGATTTATTTTTTATGTACACAGTATTCTGCCTGTATGTATGGCTGCATGCTAGAAGAGGGCACCAAATCTCATTATAGATGGTTGTGAGCCACCATGTGGTTGCTGGGAATTTAACTGAAGACCTCTGGAAGCCAGTGCTCTTCACCTCTGAGTCATCTCTCCAGCCCCTTCAATTATGATTCTCAAGTGATATATAATGCAAATAATTTTCCCCTAAGCTATTGACAACCTAATGACCCCAATATTCCTGAATTCTTCTGTATGTACTTTCTACAAATAAGGACATCCTTCAACAGTGTGAAAACCAGGAAATTAACACTGACACATAATGCCATATTATCCTTAAAGCCCATTCCCCAAGCTCAGGCAGTTGTTACAGAATGATCCAGTGGTAGATCATGTGCCTCTAGTCTAACCTGGTATAGAGCTGACTGTTACAGAATGATCCAGTGGTAGATCATGTGTCTCTAGTCTAACCTGGTGTAGATCTGATGCTTGGGCTTCAGGCAAGTGCTTCACAATGAGCTGTACCCCCAGCCCGGGGTCACGTGTCCCTAGCAGAACTATCACAGAAGTGGAGCTGTGCATCCTATCAAGTGTTTATAACTTCAATTTGTCCCTGCACAGACCATGTCTACTCTATCACTGATGTATGCCAAGTTTCTCTGAAATTCTTCTTTATCTCTTTGTAGCTATTAATTTTATGAGAATTCTTTTCAATTTTTTGAGTGTCCTCCACAAACTATTTATTTATGTGTGTCATTATGGATTCACTGATTCCGGGTTGGGTTTCTTGTTTGTTTTGGCACTCCTCAAGCTGAGCAAGTGCTGTACTGCATCCCCAACCCAGACTCTCATTTGACTCATGCAATAGAATCACTTATTCTGCATATCTATTTTCCTGCTTAAATTGCCCAAATTTGGTCAATGGGAGCTTCTGAAAGGACAATTTTTGTCCTTCTAAACATTTTTGAGCATCTCTTCCCAGCACAGTGTAGAGTTCAAGTATGCCAGTATTTATATATGGACCTGTTTACATCTCTCTCTATCACCACCTAGTGTTACACTGGAAACTGACTGTGCACTGAAACCTCCAGTTTTAATGCAATACCACCAGGTTCTTTTCTCCCTTTCCATAATTTGAATTCCCTTTACTTACAAATTACTCCAAGTATTTTGACTAATTTGACCAATATTTTCTTTCTTTCACCCAATATATAAACAAGCTCTCATTGCAGCCTCTGAACTCTCGTCATCTAGATACCCTTCTAATCCTCTGATCCTACTTGGATTGATTGAATTCACCACCCTAAGGATTAGGAGGTACAGCCTTGTTAGAAAAGATGTGGCCTTCTTGGAGATGTGTCACTGGGAGTGAGGTTTGAAGTTTCAAAAGCCCATGTCAGACCAGTCTTGTTCTCTCTGCCTGCTGTCTACAGATGAGGATCAGCTACTGCTCTAGCACCATGCCTGTCTGCTTCCCACCATGAAGATAAAGGACTAACCTTCTGAAACTTAAGCTAGAGCCTAATTAAATGCTGTCTTTTATAAGAGTTGCCTTGGTCATGGTCTCTTCATGTCTCTTCACAGGAATAAAACAGTGGCTCAGATACCCTATGAGTTGGAATTCCTCAAGCCAGAATGCCCTCCAACCCACAGATACTGCCCTCACCGAGACCTGGATGTCCTAAACCAGAGTCCTCTTGAGCATGACTTGTTCAGATCACCTATTGTCCCAAAAAGCTTTTTCCAATAAAAAGAATCATACATATTTACATATAAAATTAGGAAACTATCATTAAAAACATGGGGGAAAGCTCCCATAACCATTCCACCCACAGACATCTGTGTTTGTAAGTACAATATTTTCTAAATTAAAGTCATAAGTTAGGGGCTGGAAAGCTTAGTTAAGAGTACTTGCTACTCTTACAGAAAACCCAGATTCAGTTCATAGCACCCACATGGTGGTTTACAATCACCTGTAACTCTAGTTATAGGGAATCTGATGTCCTTTTTGGCATCCAAGGCACTGCACACATGTGGTACATAGACATATATGAGGGCAAAACATCTAAACATATACAAAATAAAAATAAAAAATATTTTTAAATCATAAATTACTTTTACCTTAAAAATGTAACGATTAAAGTTTTTTGCTAAGATTTTCCAGACCTCCGAAAGACATAACAAACCTGCTGGGAAGAGGTTAGGTATTTCTAGCCCATGGAGCATGTATTCAGGGGGCTGGGGAGATGGTTCAGCATTTAAGAGCACTGGCTGCTGTTCCAGAGGTCTTGAGTTCAATTCCCAGCAACCACATGGTGGCTCATAATAACTGTCTATAACAGGATCTGGTGACCTCTTCTGGTATGCAGGCATATATGCAGATAGAGCACTCATACACATAAAATAAATAAATAAATTTAGAGGAAAAAAAAAAGAATGTATTCAGGAGCAAACAACAATTTACCACTTGGAAGTCCTGCAGCTTATAAAATACCAAGCCATGGAACCCTGGCACCAGCCAACTCCTGCTAATGACACGGAGAAGTTACAGCACACTTCACCTATACTGACTTACTCAGCAAAGGCATCGCTATAGAGCGAGCTCCAGTGTTTTATTGCAGCTTTTTAACAATATTTGTTGCCTTTCCTGACTACGGACTGTGATTTCAAACAATTAAGTGGGGGACAGCTGACAGGTCTGCATGCCTCCTTAGTTCCCATAAACAGAGGGCCAAGCTTGATTTGCCAGTGTTAATTTAGTTGATTATAGCTTCAAAAATCCCTGTCTGGGCAAGGGCACTACTCCAGTTTACTTTTGTGTAGGCTGTCTTCTGTTTGTCTGAGGAGTAGGGTGGTATTAGCTTGTACCTTTCAACACATTAAAATGCTTACACCTCAGCAGGAGTTTCTTTGACTGGTTAAAACACCACGCTACTAGGCATATTAACATTTCCATCTGGGTTCCTGTTACTAAGAATATCCAAGTGTCCAGAATGGAACAAGTAAATCCCATGATGGCAGACATCTACATTTTTCAGTCATGGAGATCTGTGATTGTTTAGTTTCTACTGTTCATCTAACAGAATATCAACTAGACCACATCCATCATTCCTTTGAGATTGTTCTGTTAACTACTAAGAGTGAGTGGGTCTCCAAACCCAAACTTACATTGTTTGTAAAATGGTGATATTATATTGTTGTTGTTGTTGATGATTTTATGGTTTTTTGGGGGGATGTAGTCCTAACTGGCCTTGAACTTACTATTGTAGCTGAGGTTGACCTTGATTTCTGATCCTTCTGCCTCCAATTCCCAAGAGCTTAGATAATGGGTCTGTGTCACCACAGATGTCTTAAGAGATATTATCCTACAAGTATAATCATTTGCTAAATGCTTTAGATACATTTTCTGAGTTAACTATCAAATTCACCTTATCAGCCTCATTTTTCAGGCAAGAAAATGAACTTCGGGGCCTTAAGTAACTTACTAAGAGGAACAGTGCTAAAAAGGGATGGGATCTGAATTCAAAGTGAGATGGACTAACTCATCTATGTGTCCGCTATATAGTCTGGTAAGTTCCCAAATGCTCTCAGCTGCAGGAACTCTCTATGCCTTAGATATTGAGGACTACAAAGTACTTTCCTTTATGTGTTAGACTGTGCTATAAATTTTAAAACTAAGCAAAACTTGAGTGTTCATTTACTGAATCTTAAAAGAATAACAATAAATCCACTGGATTTTTAAAAACAATAACATTTATGAAAAATAATAGCAAAAGATGAAAAAATTTAAGCCTTTTTTGATACTACATTCAAACATGAGAGCAATTTCTTATGTGTGTTCATGTGTGTGCATGGGGGGCTGCATGTGTATATGAGAGTGAGCGTGTGAATGTGTGTGCAGGTCAAAGGTCAACCTTGAGTGTCATTCCTTAGGTGCCTTTTACCTTGTCTTTTGAAATGTGTCTCTTCATTGACCTTACCAATTATGCTACACTGGCTGGCCAGTGAGCCCCCAAATTCAATTGTCTTTGCCCCTCCAGTGAGCCTCCAAATCCACCTGTCTCTGCCCCTCCAGTGAGGCCCCAAATCCACCTGTCTCTGCCCTTCCAGCGCTGGGATTATTAGCATGTGCCACCATGAGAGGCTTTTGACATGGGTTCTCTGCAGGCTCTGGAGCCTGAACTCAGGTCTCCCTGCTTGCAGGGCAAGCACTTTATCGACTGTGCCATCTCCCCAATCTAAGAGCAGTTTCTTAAAGAGTAATGAAATGTGAAATTTGAAAACAAATCAATAAAATTTATGGGCTGTTAAATTCATTACATGTTTGAGATGTCACTGGTCTACCTTGTAATTTGAGTGGATCTTTTTACTTGTGCAATATTTTATTTATTTGTTTGTTTGTTTATTTACTTATTTAAATTTTTTAAAGAAAGGGTTTTTCCGTGTAGCCCTGGCTGTCCTGGAACGCACTCTAGACCAGGCTAGCCTCGAACTCAGAGAGTTCTGCATCCAGAGTGCCGGGATTAAAGGTGTGCACAGTGAAAAAGACAAATAACTTAGAATTACCATGGAAACAATTCTGAGCTCAGAGACCTCTTGAGAGGATCTTGAAAGGCATCAAGATCTGTGGACTATGCTTTCAGACCTGTTGGCTAGTTTAAAGGCTGGTTATAAAGGTTACGTGTGACACTGCACATAAGTGCTTAGCACACTATCGGGCATGCAGTAAGAGATTATTATAATTGGTGACTTGTAATTATCGTGATTATGTAACAATGTTATAAGAACAGTCGAGCCGAGTGTTAGAGGAAAGACTGTACAAGTCCTTCCAAATTAGAATCCTATTGTGATCAAATAACTATTAAAAGTATCATCAGAAGCCGGGCAGTGGTGGTGCATGCCTTTAATCCCAGCATTCAGGAGGCAGAGGCAGGTGCATCTCCGAGTTAGTCGTCTCAGACATTAGTACCTTAGGATGCATAAGCCCAATGTAAAAGTAAGTTTTGAGAGTTGGAGAGATAGATCAGCAGTTGAGAGCACTTGTTGCTCTTGCAGAGGACCCAGGTTCAATTCTCAGCACCAACATGGTGGCTTATAACATTCTGTAACTCCAGTTCTAGGTGACCCAATACCCTCTTCTGACCCCCATGAACACAAGGCATGTACATAGTGCACATACATACATGCAAACAAAACATTCATACACATAAAATAAAAGAAGCAAATCTTAAAAAAAAAGTTTAAAACTAAATTCTGGCAGTTCTCTTTGGACACACTACTATCCCATGAGAGTTAGGTGACATATGAGGTGACTGCTACATGGGTCATAAGCTTTAAAATCCTTATTATGGTGCGGGGAATGGCTAAAGGCACCTGTCATCAAGCCTGAAAACATGAGTTTGAGTTCTGGAACCCACATTATGGAAAGAGATCTGACCCCTGCAAGCCATCTTCTGATTTCCACACACGCACTGTGGATACACGTGAGAGGCATATATGCAGATGCGCACATACACACAATCAATTAATGAAAATTATTATGGTTTTCATGGGTGTCTGAACCTTGGGGGCAATAAGACGGTCAGAACCAGACCACACTGAGGTAAAGGTCCCTCATTTGAAGCATCCCAGTCCATGTAATCTATTGGAGCCACCTCAAAGAGAAGAGGACAGCTCCACAGCCAGACAGAACACTTGCGGCCACCACGGCAAGCACCTGAGACCACGCTTTGGATTTCTCTCTGAACAAAATGACCTTTTAAATCTTTGTAACACAGGGCATGCTCACCCAATTCAGGATGCCACGCCAAGGTGATGTAAATCAATGCCAAGATCAGACTAAAGCGGCTTGTGAAATTTAGCTATAGTAAGTCATTCAAACAGAAAATGGGTGTATGGAGAAAGAAATACAGTGAGGGCTCATTTTAGTATTAGATAACAGTCACTGGAGTTTTATGTCACACATACATTTCCTTTTCTCAACAGATTCATTGCCTCATTTCTTCTAAAGCAATAATCTCAATTAGACACTCAAGGAAGCAGATCGGAGAAATGTTAAGTGCATCATCTAAGTTCACAGGGCTAGGACAAAACAGAGGCACGATCTCAACCTGCCTCAAACCAAGGACAAGCCTTGCTCTTGGTCATGGTGTGTTTCCTCCCAATGTTTCCAACTGTTTTCGTTAAAAGCACTAAAGTCAGTGAATTTGGTGAAGATTTGACTTTACAAAATACTTTCAAGGGTACCACGACCCTCTGAATCCACCCATGTGCACAGAACCCAAGTTACAAGTTCTTGCTCTAAGGATCTTAAGGCACCTAATACAGCATACGTCTAAATATAAAAGCAATAATAGTAATAGCTATCATTTATTGAGCACCTACTATGTGCAAGACCTTGTGCTATTTAGTGCCCCCACACACATTTAGTTCTTACCCTACAATGCAATGCCCATTACTCTGATAACCAACAACAACAAAAGTCAATAAACCTAGAACAGAAAATTTTTTTCAATAAACCTGGAAACAAAAACAGAAACAAACAAAAAAATTTTCATTACCCTGATAAGAAAACCAGTCAGAGGACTTGAATGACTTTCCCAAAGTCAAACAATAAAAGGAAGTGAACTCAGGGTGACTCTCCCTATGGTAAACAATGAATCAACAACAAGTCAAGGGTTTAAACTCAAGGCCAAAATAAATACAGAACATCTGGAGACATGTGAACATCTGGAGACAGGCTCACCTGTAGGATTTATGCAGCTCCGTGACTTTCTCTTCAAGTTCCCTGGTCTGATTTGGGGCCAGTTTAAAATCACTAACATAATCCACGCCATGCAGTTCTGGGTCATAGTCTCCCAGTTCAGACTGGATGGTGTAAGAGCCGAGGAGGGCTAAGGTTGCAAAGGAACAGGGCAGCCGTCCAGCAACGATGTCCTGCCGAAGCTGGAGACATAAATAGTATCTACATCCAAAAAAGAAAGATGTGAATATATCAGTAACAACAAAAGAACAGACAGACAGATAAAAAGAAAGAAAGGGGAAAGAAGAGAGAAGGAAGGAGGCTAAGGAAACACGACATGATAACTGTCCAGGATAGGATAGTGGGCACATGGCTAGTCACTGTAAAACTGCTTCTCCCTCTTGTTTGAAACATTTTCATAAAACAAAAATACTGTAACTATGTTGAACAGAGTTGGAAAGCAGGTTAGAAAAAGAGGGAAAGCAGGAGACATCTGAAGGAGGTAAAGAAACTATTTTACTGAGCACATACTATTACTATGCACACACATGTACACCATGAAAATGAAATGAACAGGTTTCTCAGGAAGAGAGACGGCATCTCAACTGAGAATGAATTCACACAGAGTAGCCTTAGACAATGCTACAGGGTTTCCACAGCATTCAATAATCAGATATTAGGAGTTGATCTTATTCCTTCATTCACATTTTCCTATATTTTTATTTTGTATACAGGTGTTCTGCCTACACATATATCTGTGTACCATGTGTATGCATTGGCCATAGAGGACAGAGGACAGAGTTGAATTCCCTAGAGCTGGGGTTACAGACAGCTGTGGGCCACCACATGGGCGCTGGGAATTGAACCTGGGTCATCGGAAACAGCAACCAGTGCTTCTAACTACTCCAGCCCCTCTCTCCTTTAAGAGAGATGAAAACTGAATCCTAAAGATTGTAAATTCCTCAGAAACCAGATCATCGTCAACGAAATCAGACTTAGGAAGTAGTTTCTTGGCAACCCAGCAATTCAATGTAACAAATATTGCCAAGCATCTACTAGGAAGAGGGCTCTTGATGACATCACAGGCGTGAATGCTCACAGCACTATTGTTCACCACATAGTAGTTTTCCATTTAGTTTTTGTTCATCTTTGATAAAATCAAGTAAAAATAATTTTCTTAAAAATTCAATAGGTTGGTTTTATGTAAGATTTGTGCTATAAATTAAATGGGCTCAAAAGACGGGTCAGTTCATGGGGATGGTTTAAAAGAGAGATAATTATCATGTGATTTTGCTGTTCTCAATCCTATGGGGAATACAGTAGGACAGTTAGATCTTGTCCTCCAAGCACAGTTTAAGAGAAGTCCCACCCACCACGTATTGTAGAGTGAAATGTCATGTGGTAAACAGGGCTGGCTCCTGCCAGGTTCCGGCCTTTTAGGCTCAGTATCTTCAAGCCTATTTTGAAGGCACCAGAAAATCTGTACTTTAGACTAACCATTTATCATTTTTCTTCCTGAGTAGGGAAATTCCCAGAGCTTATGACAAGAATTACAGTTCTGTATTTACGTGCTAATTATTTACCTTGTTATGTCTTCAGTTAACTGTGCTGGGTCTGGTGGATAAAACTTCACATTAAATGTGAAATTCCACGGAACACCTATAAAAATAAAGACAGGAATTTTGTTTTTATGTCTAAATTTCTGATCAAAAATATTGTTTTCCTTTTTGTCTTAAATCTTCCAACATTTTCATGTTTTGTGTTTTAAAATATTGTTACCTTGCTTAGATTCTACCTAGAAAAGCTAGAAGACCTCATTTATGTGGTGATATATTGTTTATAATCTAAGAAATAAAGCTTGCCTGAAGATCAGAGGACAGAGCCAGCCACAGAGTTAAACATAGAGGTCAGGCAGTGGTGGCACACTCCTTTAATCCTAGCACTAGAGGCAGAGATCCATATGGATCTCTATAAATTCAAGGCCATGCTAGGCTACACAAGATTAATCCAGTCTAAAAGAGAAACAGAGCCAGGCAGTGGTGGCACACACCTTTAATTCCAGCACTTGGGATCACAAACCTTTAATCCCAGCAGTTGGAAGGTTGAAACAGGAAGTGCTAGGGCAAGGCAGAGAAAGGAGTATAAGGCGGAAGGAAACAGGAATTCACTCTCTTGCAGAGGCTCTATCAGGCTGAGGAGTTGATGAGGAAGAGGTGGTTGCTCTGGCTTGCTCTGCTTCTCTGATCTTTCAGTTCTCACCCTGATATCTGGCTCCAGATTTTTATTATAAGACCATTTAGAATTTGTGCAACACATTTATTTTTTAATGTTAGTATAGTCTTCATTATAGTGGAGCAGAACCACACAGGCAAAACTGTATGAAGAAACAATCCTGCAGGTTGACTTGTTCATAGAACTTGTTTTAGAAATGTGATTTATATTCTGCTCTGAGCCATCAGAAGTTAATGGGTGCTCTTTTGCAATTTTGAAGATATGTATTTATGATATATACACATTATCTGAAATAAAAGTTCCTGTGCACATATATACACAAATCAATGGATGTAAAAGAAACAAAAATGTAAGATAAAATAAGTTCAGCAAAATAGTATTATTTGAGGAATCTGTGTAAAGGCCACCTAGGAATTATTAAACTATTCTCTTTTTAAATTTTTCATAAGTCTAAAATAATTTTTAATTTTTTATTAATAATTTAAAAGATTTACTTCTCTCATCTCTGTGCATGTGTGTATATATATACATATATACATATATATATGTGTGTGTGTGCATGTGTGTGCGTATATGAGCACAAGAACATGTATGTAGATGCTCACAGAGGCCAGAAGTTGTTAAAGGTGGTTGTGATTTGCCTGACATGGGTGCTAGGAACCAAACTTAGGTCCTCTGGAGGAGCAGGAAGTGACCTCAACTGATGATTATTTTCATTTTTTTTTTTTTAATTTTTCAAGATAGGATCTCTCTTGTGCATCCTTGGCTGTTCTGGAACTTACTCTGTAAACCAAGCTGGCCTCACACTCAACAGACTCACCTTCTCTTCCTCCAAGTGCTGGGATTAAAGGGTGTGTCACCACCTCCCATCTTAATTAATGATTTTTTTCAAGTGACTTTCTGAGGCTGAAGAGATGGCTGGCTTAGCAAGTAAGAGCAATTGCTACCCAAGTATGAATTCAAGTATCCAGAACCCACGCTAAAAAGCTGGCCATGGTTGCAGCCGCCTGTAACCCCAGCGCTGTTGTAGGGCAGCGCGGAGAAGTGACAGGGGCTCGATGGCCACCAGCACAATCACAGCTTCAGTGAAGAGCCCCTGTCTTGTTGGAATAAGGTGGAAAGTGACAACAAGATATCTAACATTTTCCTCTGGTTTCTGCTAGCAAGCACCAGCCTGTAAAACACACACACACACACATACACACACACACACACACACACACACACACACACACACACACACGAGTAAATTCTAAAATGACTTTCTTCTGAGAGCACACATAAAAACGTAAATGGTTGCAACCAATGTAAAGAAGCCACCGTGCAGTATCTTGCAAAGGTGAAAACAACTCAATTCTACTTCCAGATGTTCTACTAAACCCTATTCCAGGCATACACCCTAAATCAGGTTGTTTTGCCTTTTTTTTTTTTTTAACTGTAGGTTACAATCCATTGTAAACCATTTTGGTGGAGGAAATATAAGCACTAAAAATATGAAACAGATATAAAAGAAAACATCAAGATGTGACTCAAGGGTTAGGAATTGTTTGGTGAAATTTCTTTCTGATCAACGTAAGTTTCAAAAATGATGCTGAATAAGAAAAGTCACTTAATTTATATGACATGCAAAAGGTTTCAATATAGCCATATTTTTAAATAACAAAAATCCAGAAGTAAAACCAATCCCAAAAATTTAATGGAATAATTATCACAGAGTTCAAGAAAGTGGTGACCTTTGGGAAGAAAGTAGAAGAGGGTACATGGGCTAAAGGTTTTTTTAAAACATAATTTGGGCCAGGCGGTGGTGGCGCACGCCTTTAATCCCAGCACTCGGGAGGCAGAGCCAGGCAGATCTCTGTGAGTTTGAGGCCAGCCAGGTCTACAGAGCGAGATCCAGGAAAGGCACAAAGCTACACAGAGAAACCCTGTCGCAAAAAACCAAAAAAAAAATAATAATAATTTGGGTAAATTACATGTAATTTTCAACATACAGAGAAGGTGTAAGAATATCCTGCCTATGGACTATCACTGGTTTAAATTTTCTAAAATTCTAAAACTGTGTTGTAGATGTAACCAACCGTCTTATTAAATAAGAAACACAGAAACAATGTAAAAGAGAAAGCCGAAAGGTCAGAGCTCAGAGCTAAAATCTCACACTTCCACCTGCGGTGTCCCAGCTTCCCGAAAGAGAGCTATATCCTGTCTGTACGTCTTTTTTATAGTATTATTGTTCTGCCTTCTCATTGGTTGTAAACCCAAACACGTGACTGCCTCGTCACTGTCTGAAGGTACAGCCCCCTAGGTCTTAAAGGCATATGTCTCCAATGCTGGCTGTATCCCTGAACACACAGAGATCTATGGGATTAAAGGCGTGTGCCACCGCCACACTCTGTCTATGGCTCTAATAGCTCTGACCCCCGGGCAACTTTATTTATTAACATACAATCAAAATCACATTTCAGTACAATTAGAATACCACCACACTGTGTTAAATTTTTTATTAATAATTTTTAAATAACTGGCTATTTTTGTAATTTTTTATAAAATTTTATGTACATTGGTGTTTGTCCAGCATATATGTCTGTGTGAGCAAGTCGGATCCACTGGAACTTTGAGTTACAGACAGTTGTGAGCTGCCACGTGGTTGCTGGGAATTGAACCCAGGTCCTCTGGAAAAGCAGCTAATGCACTTAACCCAGCCCTATTAATAAATTTTTTAAAGAATTATTTCTGTATGTGTGTGTATATGTGTGTGTTTCATGTGCACAGCTGATAACAGAGGCCAGAAGAGGTTACTGGATGCACTAGAGTCAAAATTACAGGTAGTTGTGAGCTACCTGACATGCCATAGGATGTGGATGGCTGGCCTGAGTCAGCAAGTAAGGGCCCTCATCCAGAACAAAGAAAATAAAGGACCTTGGAGTTAAGCTAGCAGGAGGAAAAATGACAAACTCAGAAGAAGACACAAAAGGCTGGCTCTAAGGAAATGCCACAATAAAGGATAAAGCAACTACTGTCTGCTGTACACAGGGATGACACATGAGAAGTACAGAAACAAAAGCTGGAAGGAGTGCCCAAGCTGACAACAGACTTCTTTTTTCTTTTCTTTTCTTTCTTTTTTTTGTTTTGCCCTGGAACAGAGGACCGAACCCAGGGCCTTGTGCTTGCTAGGCAAGCGCTCTACCACTGAGCTAAATCCCCAACCCCTGACAACAGCCTTCTATGGATGGGAAGAGATGTGAATGAAAAGAAAGCCAAAGAGCTCAGGCTTCTCGCTTCTGGTCCAAACAAAAATGCTAACACACATTATTTCTGGATGGATGGGGAGACATGGGTTTTGTTACATAACTTCCATACTTTATTGAATTTCTATTACTTTAATTTTTTTTTTTTTTTTTTGCTTCAGTGTTTTTTCTTTCCTTTTCTTTCTTTTTTGGCTTATGCTAGGTAAGTGCTCTATCACCATGCTATATGACCAGTCCTAAACTTTATCCTACTTTTTAAGAACCTGACTGAGTTGGGGAGATAGCTCAGTTGTTAAAGCTGTTATCTATAGACACTTACCAAATGCAGAGATATAGTCACAAATGCAAACATGAGTATAACAGAAAACTAATGAGAGTAATCTAAAACACAGAAATATGACTACTTATATATAGTGTATGCGATCATTTAAAAAAATATAGATAGATGGAAGGAAAGATAGATAGGCAGGAAGGCAGGCAGGCAGGCATACATAGGCAGGCAAAAGATACCAATACTCTGTTATATAAAAAAGATGAGTCGCATATTTAAATAGACACAACCATGGGCATGTGTTTATATACACTCAGACTTGTCTAGAAGGAAGACAAGAAATTAGTTACCATGGTTGCCTCCAGAAAAAGAAACTGCGTGACTAAGACAGGGAGGAAGAGTCACCTTGTGCTATTCTCATCTGCACCTTTTAATTTTATACTGTATACCTGCAACATTTATTTTTTAAATTGAATTGTAAAATCATGTACAGCATAATTGCTTTGGTTGGTTTGTTTTGAGAGAGGCCCTCAAACAGCTGAAACCCCGAATATGGGGTTTCAGATATGTGCATCCCTCCTGGGTACATTTTGAAAAATTCATATCTGCATAAAAATATCTTAGAGATTATACCAGTTTAACTGATTAGATTAAATGATGTTTAAGTTTTTCATGGGGCCACAGTGATGGCTCAGCAGGCAAAGGTGCTTGCCACAAAAGCCTGGCTACCTGAATTGAATCCCTCCCTGGAACCCATGGATAGGTGGAAGTAGAAACTGACTCCACGAAGCTGTTCTCTGACCTCTGCATACATGCATATGTGCATACACACATGCATACTCAATAAAACTTCCAAAATAAATAAAATTGCCACGAGTATACACTAATTATATGATGAAAAGGTTAAAAAGGAAAATACCTTTGTAACATGTAAAGACCACTTTGGGTTCCTGACATTATATATTTGATTCACTAGTAAAGTTTTTATGGATTTTCCCCCACACAGTAGGAAGGTTTTCATCATTATTTTTAATAGAGTCTTGCTTGGGCTATCTAGCGTGACCTGTCTCAAAATAGTAATAACAAAAACAATAATTATAAAATAAATTTCAAGCTTTTATCATTTTAACAAATGTAGAAAGTTGCCAATTCCCCGGCCAAAAAAGTTTTGCCTCTCTATTTTAAGAATGCTAAAACAAAAACAAAATGAAATAAAAAGAATGCTAAAACAATCATACACAAGGTCTAAAGAAAAACATTTCATGATAAAAGAAATGTTTCAAGAAAGAAGTGAACAGTTCTGGTTGGGTAACAGAGTTAAAAATCTGCTCGTCAGGATGAGTAATAACCACTAAACTAAAGTGATAGCTCGATGGCCGTAATCAAGACAAGCCATCTCAATGAGTCCACTGGGTGTGGGGCTATGAAATACCAATCTGCACATTTTTCATCCCAGAACAGTAGAACGAGCAGGGCATGCAACAGTGAGATACACTCAGGCTACGAGAGAAGCCCCATGGCCAGATGGCCAGTGGAGACAAACCTGCCTTCATTTTCCCTTCCTTAAATTTGCAAAAGGATGACAAGTAAAGCCTCCCCTACCTCAGGGCATGTGCTCCAGGGCCATCGGTGGATGCCCGAAATCTTGACGAGTACTGAACCTATAGAACCTAAAGGACACACTTGGTACCTTCTCTTTGGCCTAACCAAATCGCCAACATCGTTACTCTTGTACTCTGTGGCCATTATGAGATGAGGGAAGGTTTCCTAGCACAGCCTTCGATGTCTATCTGATGAACCACCCGAGTGCTCGCAGCTATACATACAGCATGGGTATGCGAGACAAAAGGAGACTCGTGGCCTAGACACAGTGGTGCAGGGCCACACGAGGTTTCATTACCACCCAGAAAAGCACACAACCCAGAGGTTACAACCCAGAGGTTTCCACTGATTATTTTCAGACCACAGTTACATGAAATTGCAAAAAGAGAGAAGCTACCATAGAGAGGGGAAAACCTGGAGAAAGCTAGAACACAGGAATGCGAGTGGAGCTCATGCGTAAGGCCCTGACTTCAATCCCTAACACCAAAAAGAGAAAGGGAAAGGAAAAACAAAAGGACAAGAAGAACACAACAGTCTAGCAGCTAAAGGACCGAGATCCAATAGCACACCCTTGCTGGTGGCTAGCACAGCCATCTTCATTATTTTCCTACTTCTGTTACTCTCCCCTATTCCTACTTTTCCAACTTCGCCTAGTTGGTTTTTATTTGGTCTTTTAAGGTCAAAATCTGACCTACATCTCAACAGTGTCGACCTCTACTCTATTTTTCTACTACAGAATCGGCCCTTGCAGGGAAAAGCTTTATCTCTATTTCAAAGCAGTCGGCCACAGTCAGTGCTCTCAGGTGACTGACTCACAGCCAGCGATGGTTGGTGACCCTCTGGCCCACCTGAAAGAGACAACTATAAAAGGGCTGTATCCACTTACCTCGAACCTGCTTTTTTATTTCTTTGGCAGAATCCAGCCATGTCTGTAAAAAGAAGAAAAGGCATTCACACGGAGCCCCAGAACACACTAACAATTCAGTACTGGAGGAAGCTCCCTGATCACCTTGGGAAACCACCTCCGGATGAACCTACATTTCCCTTGGAAACCTTTGCATTAATTTTACAAAGCACAGTAGTTTCTCAGCGGCAAAAAAAGGAAGCAGAAGTTGGTTTGAATCCATGCTCCAATATGTCCTAGATGAGTAACTAGAGCCTCTCCATACCTAAGTTCCCTTAACTCTAAAATGTAAATTTTGTCAGAGTATGCATCTTACAGAGCTGCTCATATATGTAAGCCTGTTTGTAAACAGCAAATGTGAAATAAGTGTGTGCTATTTATAGTATTAGGGAAAGATTAGTAAAGATCTAGGACCAGGAGTAAGTGACATCATCCAAATCTTATTTTCTCCTCTAACTTTGTCTTGTTCAAAATTTCTGTCAGCACAGCCTCTGTGCACAGTTCATTGCCCAGTTAATGTCTACTGAAAAGAATATATCTTGCCCGCTCGAATGTCTCCCCCTTCTACGTTCTTCCACCCCACTTATGAGTCTATACATCAGGCCGGGCGGTGGCGCACGACTTTAATCCCAGCACTCAGGAGGCAGAGCCAGGCAGATCCCTGTGAGTTCGAGGACAGCCTGGTCTACAGAGTGAATTCCAGGACAGGGACCAAAACTACACAGAGAGAACTTGTCTTGGGGAAAAAAAAAGTCTATACATCAATCACTACAGCAGTCCCCTTCAACCTGCAATGTCCCCTGTGACATACTGGCACTTTAGAAAAAGTTTCACTACTAACAATCCTTCATAGGCCTCTGTGAGAGATGTTTAAAGATAAAAACTGCTAAATTTCTATTATTATTATTATTATTATTATTATTATTATTATTATTATTGAGATAGGGTCCCATTATGTAACTCTAAATGAATGGTCTGGAACTCGATATGTATACCAGGCTAGCTATGAAATCAGAGCTCTATCTGCCTCTGTCTTCTAAGGGCTGGGATTAAGGTATATACCACTATACCTCATTTATTTACATTACTACTAAACTATTTAAAACTATAAGATACATATTCACTTTGGATGAAACTCAGTGATAGAATACATGCTTGCATGTGCAAGGTTCCCAGGTTTAATCCCCAACACACACACACACACACACACACACACACACACACACACACACAGAGCACATAATTGTTTGAGCCCTGTCATAAAGGAAGTGTCTGCATGGTTTTCCTTGGCCTCTCACTTGGTCCAAAGGCAAGGGAATTCAAACACCAATGCTGAGTCTGCAGGGACCTCTGAAAACCCTCAGCTTATGTGCAACCCAAAATGCTTACTAATGGCAACTTTCTCCCCTGTTGGAGCGGTGTCTGCTCTCACAGCAGAGGGCTCCATATTCTCCACTGTTTGAAGAGACTTCCCAACTCTTCCTTCTAGAGATCCCACAAGCAGTTTAAAGACCGGGGCCAAAAACCCCACCAAGCAGAGCCAAGACCTTCTAGTGATGATAACAGCAGTGTGTATACGTCTATGTTCAATTTAAAACATTCAATTCGCAGGGCTGGAGAGATGGCTCAGCTGTTAAGAGCACTGGTTGATCTTCCAGAGGACAGAGGTTCAATTCCCAGCAACCAGTTACTGTCTGTAACTCCAGTTCCAGGACTTCTGACACCCTCACACAGCTATACATGCAGGTAAAACACCAACGCACATAAACTAACACTACATTAAAAAAAAAATTCAATTCTCACTATATTATGTAACCAATAAATGTTTGAGCAATGATTCCATGTGGATGGCATTGTGGTTATGAAAAAGACTAAAAATAACACTTAAGGAGCGGTCACTAATGAGAGAGATGGTCAGTGAACAAAAATTTGCTTGCCTTGGGTATGAATGACTATGGCAGTGCTATGCTGAAGCTGGAACTTTAGGAAATGTTTCTCCAGGTATCTGGGGAGTCTGAGTCTTGAAATATGAATCAGCCAGACAAAGGAGAAATGACAGAAATTAAGTGGGCACAAAAGTATAAGAGTTGCTGTGTGTAGCTCAGTATAACCTGAGCAGAGGTAATTATAGAGGAGAGGCAAAACTGAAAGGTACTGAAAGGGTCAGTACATGGAGACAGTACTCTGTGCTAAGAGAGCTGGGCTTCATTAAGCTCTAGACAAATAGAAGCCACTGAAGGGTTTAAATTTGTTGTTGTTGTGTTTTGTTTTTCAAGACAGGGTTTTACTGTACAGCTTTGGCTGTCTTAGAACTCTGTAGACCAGGCTGCCCTCGAACTCACCGAGACCTGCCTCTGTGTCCTGCGTGCTGGGATGAAAGGCGTGCACCACCACCACCACCACCACCACCACCAGCAGCCACTGAAGGGTTTAAAATAAAGCAGTATTCGTTCTCAATTAGAGTCTCTGTCTACAGTCAGGCAGTAAAGGATAAGGTTCAGGTGTCTTAACCTTTCCACCTTGATACGGGATGATCTTCCTGGACTTCGAATTTTTTTATCATTAAAATTATAGGAATAAGCACAGTAGGTATTTTCTCTTGATGATGAAAAAAAACACATTAGTAATGCTCTCTCTTTAAAAAAAAAAAAAAAAAAAGTAAGCCGGGCGGTGATGGCGCACGCCTTTAATCCCAGCACTCAGGAGGCAGAGGCAGGCAGATCTCTGTGAGTTTGAGGCCAGCCAGGGCTACGAAGTGAGTTCCAGGAAAGGCGCAAAGCTACACAGAGAAACCCTGTCTTGAAAAAAAAAAAAAAAAAAAAGTAAATTCTAGAAGGAAAATCTGATGAGGGACTACATTCACTAGTGAGTGTCTTGGAGAGGCAGGTACAAACATTGTTACCAACATGAGACCAGGCAGGTACAAATAATGTTATCAGCATGAAACCAGGCAGGTACAAACATTGTTACCAACATGAGACCAGGCAGGTACAAACATTGTTACCAACATGAGACCAGGCAAGGACAAACATTGTTACCAACATGAGACATGCAAGGACAAACATTGTTACCAACATGAGACCAGGCAAGGACAAACATTGTTACCAACATGAGACCAGGCAAGGACAAACATTGTTACCAACATGAGACCAGGCAGGTACAAATAATGTTATTAGCATGAGACCAGGCAGGTACAAACATTGTTACCAACATGAGACCAGGCAGGTACAAACATTGTTACCAGCATGAGACAGGCAGGTACAAACATTGTAACCAGCACAAGAACTGAAATTGCCAGCTGTTTATACTAGGCTGTGTTCTTACCTTAGAGGTTGCACTATCCCAAATAGCTAAACCAAAGTAGTCTTCTTCCAACAGATTGAGGTGCTCACAAACTCGCTTAAGCAAATCCTGTCCCTTAGCATGTTTCTGTGAAGACATACAAATATATTAGTTAAGGCTTCTTATTCTTGTATTCACCACCAAATTTTTCAAAAAGTGTTCTTTTCCAATTTCCTTTTTTACCTTTGGTAACTAGTACATTATCAGATGGCTACAGTCTAAACAGAACATGATTTATAAAACCCCTCTCTTCCTCCATACGTCAGCTTATAATTGCAACATACTATGGCACTTTGGAAATAGCCACAATGCTAAGTAAAATCCCACCTCCCCTCTTTCTCCATCTCCATCCAAAAAAACCGCACCGCCAAACCAGGGTCTCATTATGTGATCTTCCTGCCTTAGATTTTTTTTTGAGGGGGCGGGTGTTGGTTTTTTAGACAGGATATATAGCTCTGGCTGTCCTAGAACTCACTTTGTAGACCAGGAACTCACAGAGATCCACCTACCTCTGCCTCCCGAGTGCTGGGATTAAAGGCGTGCACCACCACCACCACCACCACCACCACCACCACCACTACCACCACCACCACCACCACCACCACCGCCTAGTTCTGCCTTTGATTCTTAAGCACATGGACTGCCACACCCAACTAAGCACATTCATCCATTCTCGGTCTCGTTCTCATAATTTCCTGAACCAGTTACCATGGTCAACTAAATTACTAACTCAACCTGTCAAAACATGATAACTGTGGCTGTGGAAATCATTTACAAAGTAAGTATCAATGTGAATGAGCTATACCTGAACTGTCTACAACCTCTTTCTGAGAAGTAGGAAACAGACAGCCTGTAGACACTAACTGTTGTAAGAGCTATTCAGTCGTGTTACAAATCATTTTCTTTACAAAGTCAAACCACTTCTAAAGCTGGGTAAACTCTTACTTATAAGGAAGCATGCCCTAATTTATAGGCTGTGAATTAAAGTTAAAACAACAACCTGGCTCCTTCATTAACCAGCTAATCAACTGTGTCATTCAATTAACAATAGCTCAACTGTAAAATAAGAAGTTTTATATCCATTTACTAAAAAAACAGAAACATGTTAATGCCTTTTGAGAAATACATAAAAAAATACTTCAAAAATCACAAATTACTAAACTCGGAGCCTTCTGTGTGTTAGGAACATGCACTATATTGAGTTATGTCCTAGCTGTACAGATCTTTTTAGTACATACATATTTGACACACCCTCATCTTAATGGATTATTTTAAATGACTACTAGTCATTTGCATAATTGTTCATTTAGTATTAATTTACATATATAACAGTGTTTAATTTAACCTTTTTTTTCTGATTTCACTCTAAGGTCAATGAGGGTCAATAATTTGAGAATTCAAGTACAAGTCCTTAACCCTTTCACTCATAATTCCCAAATCCAGGAGTTCAAAAAATCAAAAAGTTTATCACTAAAGCTCATTTGTTGAAAATTTCTGGCTGTTTACAACCTTCATTTACCCATAATAGAACGAATATTATGTTTTTACCATAGAAATAACATGTTTGATTCAGGCACAGTGGCACATGCCCATAATCCTTGTACTTGGGTAAAGGAGGCAGGAGACTGAGTTACATGACTCCCATCTCAACAACAGCAACAACACAACTACAAAATTAAAAATATAGTCAGGTGTGGTCATATTTTGTGGTACTCTAATAAAACTTGCCTGAAGATCAGAGGACAGAGCCAGCCACAGAGTTAAACATAGAGATCAGGCAGTGGTGGCACATACCTTTAATCCTAGCACTTGGGAGTCACATGCCTTTAATCCCAGCACTTGAGATCTCATGCCTTTGCTACTAGAATTTGGGAAGCACACACACCATTAATCCCAGCACTAGGAAGGAAGTGAAATTGCTGGATGGAGAAAGGCATATAAGGCATGAGGAGACAGGGACTAGGTCCTTTCAGTTAAGGACTCAGAAGCATTCAGGCAGAGGACTTGTAGTGGGTAGCCATTCCAACCCCAAAAATTTCACCAATAAGGACTCATGGAGTTGGCGAGGTGTGAAGAGGCTGTGGCTTGTTCTTTGTCTCTCTGATCTTTCAGCATTTTCCCCAATATCTGGCTCTGGGTTTTTATTATAAGACCATTTAGATTTCGTGCAAGAGTCGGGCAGTGGTGGCACATGCCTTTAATCCCAGCACTTAGGAGGCAAAGGCAAGTGGATCTCTGTGAGTTCAAGGCCAATCCAGTCTACAAAGAAAATTCCAGGATGGCCAGGACTATACAGAACCCTGCCCTGAAAAACAAAAAACAAACAAAAAAAATTGAACTATATATTCTGTAGATAATATTTTAGATGCTTGTGGTTGAATACATTTATATTTGTACATTTATATTTGTACAAAATATGTACAAAAAATGTTTATCCATAAAAGCTATTAGTACTTGCAATAACTGTGTCTATAGCAACCACAGCACAACTGGCAACTACTCTTCCAGTTAAAGCAACAGTTAACAGATGCTTCAGTTTGTTCTGAAGGAACAAAGAAAAAAGTTGAATAACTGACATTTATTAAATCCTGATTCAATTACTGATTCTTTGATCTCTGTGTGTGTGTGTGTGTGTGTGTGTGTGTGTGTGTGTGTGTGTGTGTAACATGTACATACATGAGTGTGTGTGTGAGCTGCATGGCATGCACATGGAGGACAGAAGTCACCTCAGGTGTCAGTCCCTTGCCTTGTACCTTATTGAAAACATCTCTCGTTTTGTCTCTGCCCACATTTGAAGGAATTCTCCTGTCTCTGTACCCACCTTGCTGCAGGAGGACAGGGATTACAGTGGCTAATGCAGCCAGCTTTGTGTGGGTTCTAAGAATCTGAACTCGGGACTGAAGTGCAGGTGCTTTTACCCCAAGACACTGGGTAATTTTGTTTTCAAACATAATTATAGGGATAGCTGGACCTAGTACCAGAAATTCAGCCTACCCTGGGAAATCTGGTCACAGAGAGGATATATATATATATAATATTTATAAACAAAATGATTCTATAGTTATAAAAGTAACCACACGCTTAAGTCTCAAGATCTTGACAGATTCAGGGAGGAAAAAATAAGACTGACAATTTTCCTACCACTTCATTTCCGTCCACAGAATGGTCCTGAGAGTGGGTCTTGTCTTTAGCAGCCCCACACCCCACATGAAGCGATTGTAGGCTCTGGCTCTGAGATTCAAAAGCACTCACCTCCACCACACACTCAAAGACTGTGTCATCCAACAAGGAGACCTTGCAGTGCATGTCTCTATGTCTCCGGATGGGCTTCTGCGAAGCCTCGGGCTCTCTTTCTGCTTTTGACTCGGGCTCCTCCTTCGCGCCTGCCCTGGAGCACTCTTCAATCCCTTCTCCTTCCTTTGTTTCAGAATCCGGATCCTCTCGGTGTTCTTCCTGAGCTGGCTGCACATCCACGACACCACGTCAGTGAAAAGGCATTCACAAAACAGGCTATACACATTCCTACCTACAGTAAGTAGTAACCCCACCAATAAAAATATGAACAGAGAGAAATTATTAAAACAAAAATAAGTTGAGTTATATTAACTCATTCCTAACAGGTATTATGATTTCCTCAAAGATGTTCAGACTTGACTATTCTTAATTTTTTTCAGGTAGAAGCCTATCAAACCAGTAAGTGACTGTGGGACACCAGTCTACTGCTCTTGGCATTATAGAATATATTCTTCTGACTGTAACATTATATGAGATATATGGTCATCAAATGTTTGTTGCCTCTATCTCATCATCCTCCACTTTAGAAAGGTAGCCTTGTGAACTTTGAATAAGATGATTTGTCACAGGCATTAAATTTTATAAACAGCTAAAAGAGGCTCTTGAGGCCTTACACCCTCTACATATCTGTGTTAAGAAAAGAAGGTAACCAGGCTAGAGACTGTGGCTCCACTGCTCCCTACTTTGCTACATCCAAACATGGGTGAAGGAGGAGGGAAGACTGAAGATGGCCTCCTCCGGCAATCATTAAGTCACCCAGTGTTACACAGGAAGTCATAGAATATTTTAGCATATATTTTCTTACTGTTTTGTTTTGTTTTTTTAAGACAGCTAACTAGTCTCAAACCTGTAGTTCTCCTTCCTGCCTCATTCTACTGAGTGCTGGGATTAGAGGCCACACTGGACTGTTTTCTTTCTTTCAACACAATAAATCTATTGAGAGTTTTAACTAAATTCTATGAATTCGTTCCTTCCAAAACAATACATGATTGACATTTATTAAAAGAAAAAGAAAAAGAAAAAAGATTGAGTTGCTTGCCTGCTGTATTAGATTTAGGGAGTGGCTGACAGGCTTGTACGTAGCCTTCCACAACCATCTCTTGCAGCCTCAGGGAGGCCTTCTGAGCTATCCTATTGGTCCTGTCCCTCTGGACTGTGTCTCATGTCAGCCCCGAGTGCTGCTCCTTCCACCTGCACGTGGGTGGTCACCATGTTTGCAGCAGCAAGCACTTTACCTCTGAGCCATCTCACGGGCCACCGTTTACAGTTTTTAACTTTCCAAGGGACATCTATCCTAGAACCTGGCTTAAGCAGGTGTATCTCTGTGAGCTAGAGGCTAGCCTGGTCTACGTAACAAGTTCTAGGCTAGGCAAGTCTACACTTCTCTTAAAAACAATAACTGTTTATTATTATAAATAATAATGATAATAACAAACACACAAAGCCTCATAGATAAGGCTGGGGAGATGGATCAGTCAGTAAAATTTGCCATGCAAGCATGAGGGCCTGTTATTCTTCTGTGATTTGTAGCCCCTACTTTGATTCCATAGATCTCATTCATAACTACTGTGGTAGTTTGAAAGAAAACAGCCCCCAAAGGGAGTGGCACTATTAAGAAGTGTGGCCTTGTTGGAATGGGTGTGGCCTTGTTGGAGAAAGTGTGTCATTGTGGAGGCAGGCTATGAGGTCTTATATATGCTCATGATACCTCCCAGTATCTTAGACCACTTCCTCTGCTTGCACTCTGCCATGTCCCACCATGGTGATAATGGACTGAACCTCTGAACTGTAAGTGAGCCACCACAATTAAATGCCTTCCTTTATAAGAGCTGTCGTGGTCATGGTGTCTGTCTCTTTACAGCACTAGAAACCCCGAGACAACTACTCTATAGTGAATCTTGGTTTTATTGTTTGTGTGTGTGTGTGCATGATTCACGTATGTTATGTGCATGTGAGTGCACATTTAAGGAGTTGGTTCCTGACTTCTACCTTACTGGAGGCTGGGTCTCTCTTTTCTGCACTGCACTATTCAGTCTAACTGACCCACAAGCTTCCAGGTGAGTCTCCTGGCTCCACCCCTTATCTTTCCAGAGGAATGCTGAGATTATAGATTTGTGCTACCATATTAGGCTTTTCATGAGGGTTTTAGGGATTTGAATTAGGTCGTCTTTTTACCCACGGAGTCACCTATCCAACCCTGGGTCATGTTTTTAATATTGTTTCACTAACAGCAAGTACCTATTATGATTTCATGCTAAAGTCAGCCTTTGGCATTCTAAATATACAAGTAAGAGTTCTAGAAATACATGTAATAATTTTAGAAAAGCCTAACAAAACTATATACCCCAAACTTTAGACTTTCACAGAGGCACACACAGGACTTAAACTGTAACAATCCAGATAATGTTCAAAGCTACAGAAGTAAACTGAACACAGCTCCTACTTTGTAAGCAGTAAGGCTGAAACCCAGTAAGATTCCTAGAAAACAGTTTGAGTTATACTAGTAGGACTTTTGCATGTATTTTGGACAAAATAACAGTTTATGTTTAATTATACTGTGACAAAGTTAAAGCCCTGCACGAATAAATACTACAAAAGGGGCCAATGAGATGGCTTATTTTTGAGATGCTGCCAGGCCTGGTGACCTGACTCCTTGATTCCTAAAGGTCATGCTGTGGAAAAAAAGAGACTGACTCCCCAAAGTTGTCCTCTGGTCTCCATATGCACACTGTGATACACTCTAGAACATGCATGTGTACACATGCACACAAATAAATAAATGTAATAAAAAATTTAAAATTTTTTGGATGGAATTAACATTGCAGTAATGTGCTCCCTAGAGCATATAGCCCAAACAAGGCAGGCATAGCTCAGATCTATCACATACCCTGGGATGGCCTGATCCATCACATGGATTAATGAAGATTTTTACGAAAGGGCCACCCACCCCTAATTCCACCAAAATGAACTTGAAACCACCTCACTTCTTTCTTGCTCCCTCCTTAAAACAAATTTGTTCCATTGTTACATCAAGATAATATATGGACTGAATAAACTCATTTGATGGTTTTCTTTCATTTCCTTGATTTATAGAGTATATTTTTTTAAAGTCAGGTTTCAACTGATTAATTTCTTTAGAGCAGAAACTCTTAAGGTTATTTATCACCATCAATGCCTAAATCAACTGGCTCATAAGAAATAATACCAAATATTCTTCTATAATACTGCATACAATGTATCTTCATTAGACTCTCCCCCACAGTCGACCGCCTTACCTGTGTTTCTATACTGCTTAATGAATGAAGATCCAGAGACGGGTCTGTTTTGAGTTCAGGTTCAGGAGCTGCAATAGGAGCCTTTAAAATGACGTCTTCATCAAGGCTGGTTCCAAATTCTATCTCCTTCTGACCGCCTTCACCTTTTTCTTTATCTGACTCTACTTCTCTGCCTTCTTCTTCAGAAACCTGAGACTTAGGCCTTTTGAGGAATGAGGAGAGCAGTCGTGACAGGCCTCTGCTTTCTGACGTCCGTTCCTTGTTCTTAGTCAAGTCTTCATGTGTCGGAGTGTCCCCATTGGATGCTTTCAGCTTCTGCTCACACTGATGACTGCCCTCAGCTGCCGGTTGGGACGCTTCTTCCAGCTGAGTTTCTTGTCCTGAGTTTGTGGCTCCCTCACCTTCTTCCTTCTGTTGATGGTGCTGAGAATTCTCAGCTTCAACCACTACACTCTTCTCTGTTGTCATGATGTCCCTATTAAAAAGAAGGAGGGGGCGGCTATTATAAGCAAAACACATTGCTGGAGGCCAAACCCCTAAACCTCAAAAGACTAATATATTTGAATTTAATCACCAACAGAATTCCAATCCATTAAACAGAAAACCTTACATTAAAGCACGAAAATATTTTACCTATACATCCTGGATAAATTATTAATGCCTTAAGTCATGAAAGACTAGCTTAAAATAGTATCCGCCAAGGCCATGTAATGAAATACACCAAAATGAAATTCAAGGCTCAGAAGCAAATACACCTTCATGCTTCCTAAAAGAGGGACTTATCTGGTACTGTCCTTTCACAGTGTCAATCAAAAATGCAAGATTTTCAGGAATCCCATACCCTAGAGATGATTAAATTAGGAAGTTCCAAAAATCTCTTTTGTTTTTCTTCCTCTTATTTTGTAGCACGAAGACTTCTCCATTAGGAAGAACAAACACAGAATTCTGATCATTTGCTATCAGAGTTGATAACAGCAGGAACAAGTATACAGTCAAAATGATCACACAAAACATGTCCTTAGGTTTCATGATGCAATACCAAAATATATCCTCTTTCAGAGGCATTGGATTTTAGCTCTTCAAAATAATTTTCTTCTGAGAAATATGATTTTGAATGCTCAGCAGTTTTGAAAGTAGGAAGTGAAACCATTATACTGGGGTGAGAAATCAGAGAAATGCTCTAGGGGAAATCTAGAAAGCCAATGTTGGTTCACTTTAGGGGAGAAGGCAGGCCACAAACTCACTGATATATTTGAAACTTGATGGCTAGAGCCTTTTGATGTCAAAGCTCCAGTATTAGTTAGTACTCCAGTCTCTGTTCCAGTTCAGATGTCAAGTCTCTGAGCGAGGCCTCCCAGGCACTCCAACTAAAGTAGCATTTCCAACGATAGCCTCTCAACCCTACAACACTTCTGACCTTGTTGACGTGTTTGCTGCCCTTCTTCCATACCCCTCTCTATCTAAAACACAAGATTTCATGAGGATAAGATCTTGAGTCTTTTTTTTAACAGATTCGTTTTATTTTTGATCTATGTATGTGTCAATATACATGTGTGTGTAGGTGCCTGGAGACCAGGGAGGGTGTCAGATCTCCTGGAGCTGAAGTTACAGGCAGTTGTGAGTCCCTCCAGTGTGGGTGCTCTGTAAGTGAAGCAAGTACTCTTAACCACTGAACCAACCATACAGCCCCTGAGTCTTTCTGAGCACTGCACACCCAATGCATAGAGCAGGGTCTGCATATACTAGTTGTTGAGTGTTTGCATGTGTGGTGTACATATGTGAGGGTGTGTGTGTACGTGTATGGGGGAGGCCAGAGGTCAACTTCAAGTGTCTCCATCAATCACTCTCCACTTCATGTTTTTGAGAAAAGGTGTCTCACTGAACCTGGAGTTCACTAATTTGGTTTAGCTGGCTGTTCGATGATGAGTTCCAGGGATCTGACTAGCTCTGCCTCCTCAGTGCTAAGGATTACAGACATTTGACACTGAGCTCAGCTTTTTACATGGGTGCTGAGGATCTGAACTCTGATCCTCAGGCTTGTAGGACAACAGGCCTTTTTCTGACAGACTCATCTCCTCAGCCCCTTAATAAAAGTCTGGGGTTGTTTGAGACAGGAACTCACTGTGTAGCTCTGGCTGTCCTAGAACTCACTACATAGACCAGGCTGGCCTCTAACTCAGAGATCAGGCTGCCTCTACCTCCCAAGTGCCACCACACCTGGCTCATTTTATGTTTTATTGTGAACGTCAGGGGGTAACTTATTGGAATCAGTTCTCTCCTTTCACCTCATGGCTTCTGAGAATTAAACTCAGGTCAGACTTGGCACCAGGTACCCTTAGCCACTGAGCCATCTAACTGGCCAAATAAAAAAAAATTTTTAATGACTTAATTTCACCTGAGTACATCTGATATCTACAAACTTCAAAGGCACCCTCTAAATTTATTCAAGCATATTCATTCATCCATCAAATACTCATCAGGCATTTAGTAGAGGCCCAAGGCTAAGTGCCAAAGATGCCACAGTACACAAAACAAACAAGGTCTCTATCATAGAGAAGTTTACTCTTTCAATTCAACGTTGACACAATGAAAGAAGAGTGCAACAGAAATCTTATTCAAGCAGGGGCCACACCTAGAATAAGTGCAAACACATGGAACAGAGCAAGGAAAGGGGGAAGCAGCTGATACTCGCACTGGGCACTGTTTTCTGTGTCAGAGTCCATGTTAGGAGTCTTATCTACATTATCTCATACCTTTCAATAACCACCCCCAAGAAAGGCAGGAATCATCTGATCTTGTAATTGAAGACATTTAAATTCAAGAAATACCCTGAACATAGGATCCTAGATGCTAGGTTGGGTCAGGACTGATTAATACTTGGATAAGAAAGAGTAACTTGCCCAAGTCAACACTGCTAGTAGGTTGCAAGCCACTACAAATGGTGCTGAAATAAATGAAGACACGGTAATAAAAAGAAAGCCCTTAGAAGAACCCTTACTCTAATCTATTTTCAAACATTAACAGTATTTAAAAAGATAACAATATTTAAAGAAGCACATCTATTCTCATTTACTAAGTCACTGAAATGATTCTGAGCTAATATAATACCAAATGTGGTCTTTGTAAACACTGCACAAATCACCTACCAATCAACACTCAGATTTAATTTTTTGCTCCTGAGGAACACCTATACTTTAAGAGAAATAAAATGGTCATCATCTTCATATCAGGAATATGAAACACCTATAGCCCAAATTACTTTTCTTCAAACTCCAAAGTAATTAAACAACACAGAGAGAAAACCTGGGTGCTGAACCTCTGTTTCTGTGCAAGAATAACAAGAGCACCATGATATTCTCTTTGAAAAACTAAGCAAGGAAACTTGAGAATGGCACGTTATTGTCCATGGGTTACACATACAGCTTTGCATCTGCCTGACCGAAAGGGAACAGAAATCATCTCTGTACTAAAATTTTCTGACACGGAAGACTTTATACCAGCTTCTCTCATTAAGATATTGAAAACGCTGGGCGGTGGTGGCGCACGCCTTTAATCCCAGCACTCGGGAGGCAGAGCCAGGTGGATCTCTGTGAGTTCGAGGCCAGCCTGGGCTACCAAGTGAGTCCCGGGAAAGGCGCAAAGCTACACAGAGAAACCCTGTATCGAAAAACCAAAAAAAAAAAAGATATTGAAAACACTGCAAACCTGTTGTGAAAGTTTTAGCAGGCATGAAAATAACTTAGCCTTTGATAGTCCTAAACTGACAGATTTAGTAGATATTTATTCTTGTGTTCTAGGACTTTTTCTTCTTCTAGTTTTAAAGACAAAAGCATCTTCTATGGATATCCCCATAACTGCCTGCAGAGGAAAAGGCATCTTCTCTATCAGAAAGTACCGAATAAGTACTCTCGCTGTCACACACACACACCGACAGTCACAATCCACATGCTATCTACAAGCTTGTTAAACTTCAACCTGCACACAATCAACCAGTAGTAATCTTGTTAAAATACAGATTTGAGTTCAATCCATTTGGAACTTGTTGCTCATGCTACTAGCCCACTGAAAACACTTTTAAGTAGTTAAGCAAAGCATAAACCCCACAAACAGTCACTTCAGGAAAGTACTTCAAGCTGTCTAAAGAATAAAAACAGCCAAGAGCCACTTCCAGAAAGTGGAACATGAACAGTGGGAAAGCTTTACTCAACAAATGCTTGCTAAACTAATACAAGAAGCAAACAAAGCCCTGTGTTATTAAGCATGCAAACAGAACCATTAACACTCTTTAGAACTCAAAATCAGACCTTGGAATTTTTTTAACCACAGAAGTGTGGCAATGCCACATTTCCCATGCAGACATGACACTTGCCCAGATTCAGCATTCTGAATATCTCCTTTCATAAAACCTCTTTACCACTAAGACACCATGATTAAGACATACAAAGAATTATAGAATAACAAGGATCAATAAAGAATCAATATATTTTGCCACAAAATTGGATGCATAGTTTTTAAAAATGAGTGGAGTGTGGTAGCACACACCTTTAATCCCAGCACTCAGGAGACAGGGGAGGCCAGAAAAGGTTGAGGCCAGCAAGATGTATAGAGTGAGTTCTAGGACAGCCAGGGCTACACAGAGAAACCCTGTCTCTAAAAACAAACAAACAAACAAATAATTGTTTGTGGCTTTTTGAGTCTCATATAGCCCAGGCTAACTTCAAACTGTGCACAAAGTTGACCTTGGACTCCTGATCCTCCTGCCTCTATCTCCTGAGTACTGAGACTAACAGTGCATGCCACCAATTCAGCTCAGTAAATCATTATTTTTCAGTAGCTCAAACTTGTCCTGGAAAATCAGTGATGCACACAATCAAGTTCTTCAGGTTACAGAGACAGGCTGGATAGTCAGAGGAAGCTACAAAGTCAGCAACAGAACCAGGACATCCTCTATAGTCAGACGCTCACTGCTGAATGAGGCTATTCTCATCCTAGATACAAAGCCCAAAGGAAAGTATCTATTTACTTAATGTCACAAAGAGGTCTTTTGATTGTTGTAAAGGGAAAAAAAAATCAGTACAACATTGAAGACAAAGTGATGAGCCCCCATTCAGACCCAATCTTAATCCTTCAAACCCTGAGAATTATACAGCATCTGGAATCAAAGATACATTTGTCCTAACAGTGTGCACCTGTTATCTTTAGGCAAATTAGATCATTAAAAGCCCCATACTAAGCTGATCAAGAAGGCCAAATGAGGTCTCTCCTCTTTTTTAAAAATCTTTCTTAAATTAATACAGTTGGTGTTCCATTAATGCTTTTCAAATGAAAAACTTTGTAAAAAACAGTACAATTTGGTAGCATATAAAAGCTTTCCTTACCATCCACATTTAAGGATAAAGTTGAATGATGTAATTATCTGTTTTACTCTTCAAATTAGCTCACAGAGTATCTACCCATGTTTACTGAGTGCTAATCAGGTGTAAGGTTTTGGCTTGGGTCTCTAATACACAATTCTAAAGTAGAGAAGAATATATAAACAACTAAAACTAAAAGGTAAAACCTACTGTTTAATCTGACAAAGTGTTCTTGAGTGAAATAACAACTATCAAGTAACAGAGAACACTCTAAAGTAAGAGCTTACTAGAGTGACCAAGAAAAGCTTTTAAGGATGAATTCAGACATCAATAGACAAAAACCTGTGGTTCATGAACAAATGGAATTCCAGGCAGGAGAATTAGCATTAGTAAGAACGTTATAAGCCCTTAAGAACCGGCAAGATCCCCAGACTGGACTGGAATAAGATCGCAATAGGGAAGTAAGAAGATGTACAGTTAGAAGAGAGCTATCATTTAAAATTAGATTTCAATTGAAATAAAATCAGCAGCTAGCATTCATTATCTACTTGACGCCACACATTATCTTATAACCATCCTGTAGACATGCTTATTTCCCAGATAAACAGCCTCTTCAAAACTTAAAAAAGATGCTTCATTTCAGAGTCAACCTGTACTTTCATAAAAATTTAATAAACCAGGGAGTGGTAATTATATTGTAAATTCTCAGGCTAGTAATTGTCTGTAAAAACCTGGCTGCTCGGGTGTTTCTGCCCCAGAGCGGCACTCTCTTAAGAAACGCTGATTGTTGGGATGGTTTATTCCAGCTAGCTAGCCAGCATTATTTCTAGTGCCTCCAGTTTGAAGCCTCACACATGGGTACAAATTTCTCTTTCGATGAGATATATTTGAAGAAGGAACAGGGATATAAGGAGATGACAGTTTGCAAAGACTTGATTATGCTAAATAGTTTGTCCTGAAAGCAGGAGACTCTCTGAAGGTCTCTAAATAGAAAGTGAATAAAAAATGGAGAACAAGAGAAACACCACAAATGGCTGGGTAAATTCAGGTTATCAGTGTAAACCCACAATGGGGATCCCTAGAGAAGTTGAAACTAATACTGAGTAGAGAATGTGCAAAGCTTGAAACCAGCCTTGAGAATTACCGCTGCCCTAGTCGTCCCGGCTTTATTCCCAGTTCAGTGCTTGTCTTTAGCACAAGCACTTGGAGTTCTGATCCTAAATGCATTTTGTAATGTTTCTCCCTTGGCCCACTCTGATAATGACTTAAGACACAGCATACTGAGCACAGTGGCACAGGCCTGTAACCCCAGCACTTGGGAGGCTGAGGCTGGAGGGCCTATGAGTTCAAGTTCATCCTGGGCTACATGGTGAAAGAGCCTGTCTCAAACCAAGACTAAAACAAACAAAAGACATACAGCAATGGAACCAAATTAGGAGAGAGCTCGTGCTATCTGAAAACACAGTGGTCCTCCATTCCCTGTTTTTCTCAGCTCAGTAAGTCATTAGTCAAACCATAAACCTAAGTGTCATCCATAGTCTTCTCATCCTTCCCAGCCCCATCTGTAACATGTTTAGGGTCACTTGGTACACACAGAGTCAGTGGTCCACCATGTTTGTTAAGTCTACATTTCTAGCTCCCTCTACAGCCCCTTACAGGATCTGGCTTCTGCCCACCTCACCAACCTCCAATATAGCAACAGTTGACAAGGAAAATATCTAAAGTCTTGACTGAACAGTCCACAAGAGAAATACAATTCGAAGACAGTTAGAGATTTTAGCTGCATTTCTAAAGCCTTAGAGCCAGAGAACACATTTGACAATTCACTGTGTATTTTACCAGTGTTACAATGTTACAGGCACGTGGTAACCAGAAGGCTACACTAGTGAGACTGGACTTCACTCTCCACCCAGAAGACTCCAGAAAGAATCCCTCAGTTCACAGCAGCTATATTGTGACTTAAAACTTCCATTCAGTTCTGGTAGTTCAAAGAGAATGCATTTACCAAAAGACAGAATAATTGAATTTAAAGCTGACACAGGTAATTCTTCCAGGAAGAATTCACTAGTCCCTGGAAATTATAAAGACAGTTTTCATTTACATAACTCCCCCCTCCCAAAATCCTAATAATCAAAGACATTTAATAACTAAATGGTCTACTTAGGAACTCAGCTTATAACCATCCCTTATTAGCCACAGGGGATGGGATCTAGGATTCTTTAAGGATAACCAACATCCACAGATACTCAAGTCTCTCATTCAAAACAACATAGTATTTATATGATTCCTACACACATCCTCCTAATGTTTTATATTATTATTTTAAGTGTGGGGGGAGGTATGTACCTCCAAATGGATGTGGGAAAAGGTCAGAGGGCAACTTTAAGAAGTTGGGTTCTCTCCTTTCACTGTGGGCTCTAGGGATAGAACTCACATTGTCAGGCTTACAAGGCAAGTGCTTTACACACTAACCCATCTCACCAGCCCTCCTACATGTTTTAAATCACCTATAGTTAGCTTACAGAACCTTACACAATGTGAACACTAACAGTTGCTATCCTATATTGTTTAAAGTAATAAGGAAAAAAAGTTTAGTAAGGGCAAGATTTTTCCAGTTTTTGGAAATAGTTGAATTGTAAAACTAGCAGACATGGAGACTAGATGATCACCAAAAACATTCAGTCAGAAGATGGAAGTACATGTGCCATGGAGGCCAGAGAGAGGATTCTGCCAAGTGGGACTTGACTTTACATTAACTGAACTCGAGGTTTTCTTCCAGGGCCAACATTTTACAAACAGAAAGGAAGGTAGGAAAGGAAACAAAAGGGTCATTAGAGCAGTAATACAAACGAGTTATTTTAAAAGTTTACACTGTAAAGTGATAGTTATCAATTAGATTAGGAGAATTACGAAAAAAAAACAAAGGATAAAGGTCCTTTTACTTCTCTACTCAAGAAAAAACAATCCTGGGACATTCTTTCAGACAGAAAAAAAAAGTTCAAACATTGAAATTTTAAGAATATGCTAGAAAACAGCTTGTTTCCCAGTAAAATCAATTCTCCCAAACCACAGGAAAGTGTCTTTCCTTTATAATTCTATTTAAGTGCACTAAACAGCACTTCCGGAAAAATAAGAGACACATCAATGTGGTTTTCAAAATAAAAGAGGTCCTGTCTCCTCTTGAAATTATTTTGAGTTTAAATGACTCTTTAAGACTTATCTGCCATACTGCATGAATCAGGGGTGATACTCAGCATGAACAGGCTGTTTTCAACAACTTGATTTTAATTTAAGTCATTTCTATGGTGACTAATACCGTTGGATCAACTCATTCAAAGATATATTTTAAATAAACAGATTCCTACTCATCTTCTTCTAAAAACAAAAAAAAAATGTCCTATATTTCTCTGTAGAACTCTAGCTTGTACTTAAAAATGTCTAGGTACATTCTAGATATAGTAATGCTCTAGCTTTCCAAGAAGAATATCTCTAGCCTGTCAACTGAGGAAGAAATGAAAGAAACCCCAAAAGCTCAAAGCCTTTTTCCATAGAATTACTTTGCATTCTTTAAGTCTCAAATGTGTTATTTTAGCCATTCTCAGGGGAAATCTTTATAGAATGAATTATGTGCTTCTTTTTAGATTTTTAAATCTACAGAACATAATAACTTTACTGATTTAGTCATCACTAGGATCTTCAGCTGCTGTGCAGAACTGAAGTCCTAGCAGGAGAAGAAAGTCCACAGAGCGGCTGGCTCTCCTCCAGTCTGCCTTTGATGGTTCTGTTTGCTCACCAGCAGTCAGCTCACACTGCTGCTCTCAAGGAGGCCTGTCAACAAGCAGCTTGCAACAGCTCCTCTCCTAATACACTAATCTACCGTTCACCAAGTAGTCAAACAGCCAGCCAGTTTAAAATTGTGTCCGAATTCAGAGAAAATCCTAAGAACAGAAAGACTGAGTCACATGTCTGGAAGGCTTCCAATGGATGGATTTTTATGAAATTGATTTTAGTTCTTCAAATACCTCCTAAGTCCACTCTGAGGTTTCCATTATAAGGTGACTAGCTGAGGCTGTCGTGTAAATGACCTCTGGGAAAACCACATCAATATAATGGCCACTCTCTTTCTTTCCAGAGCATTCTAGTTTGTGTCTCTATTGTGATAAACACCATTTGTCCAAAAGCAACTTGGGGGTGTTAAGGGCTTTTATCTTATAGGTTACAGTCCATCATGGGGGGAAGCCAACACAGGAACTTAAGGCAGGAGCTTGAAGCAGAACTGGAGACTGCAGACTGACTGGCTTCTCCAGCTTTCTCATTCAGGCCAGGACTACCTGGCCAGGGGTAGCACCACCCACAGTGGGCTGTGTCCTCCAATCATTAAGCAGAAAAATGCCCCCACAGGCATCCCCACAGGCCAATTTGCTGGAGGCAGTTCCTCAGGTGAGGCTCCTTCTTCCCAGGTAATTCTTAGTATGTGTCAAGTTATTTCTAGAAGATATACATCCATATAAACTCTTCAGCAAAAACATGAATAAAGCACAGCAATAATTTAGCCTGAAAGATTTAACACAGAGGGAGAAGCACCCAGAAGACTCTGTTTGTGTATTGGTTGGCTGGCTTCTTTTGTTTTGGAGACAGGGTCTAAGTAGCCCTGACTGTTCTGAAACTAGCGCTGAAGACCAGGCTGGTCTTGAACTCACATTGATCCACCTGCCTCTACCTCCCTAGTGCTGGGACCAAAGGCATATGCCACCACCACCTGGTGTAAAATTCAAAATAACATAACAACATTTTTAAAAAATCAAGATAAATGCAAACAGTCTAATTTCTAACTACAAAGAGGTTTTAGTAGAAATTATGGAACTTTTTGCTCTCTTATGTGATCTCAAAAGAAAACAAAACACACAAATGTACTCCCAACACTCAGGAGGCAGAAGCAGGTAGATCTGAGTTTGAGGCAAGCCTGGTCTACAGAGTGAGTTCCAGGACAGCCAAGACTACACAGAGAAATCCTATCTCCAAAATCAAAAGAAAAAAGAAAAAACACAAAAAGAAGGATACTACTGTTATAAACTTGATTCGGATAAATAAAGAACACTCATCCTAAAAATATTTTAAAATTTCTAAACTCAAGAAAGTCCTGAAGGTTTGCTACATCAGTAAAGTTCATTTAACGAGAACATTAGCTGATGCTTAAATGTGATGTGGTAACAGCATAAGGTAAAGCAGAAACTTGCACAGGATCACAGTTTGGTTCAGAAGCAACTTTGGCAATCGGAAAAGATGTAGCAGCTAAAGCCGGGCAGTGGTGGTGCACACCTTTAATCCCAGCACTTGGGAGGCAGAGACAGGTGGATCTTTGTGAGTTCGAGGCCAGTCTGGGCTACAGAGTTAGTTCTAGGAAAGGTGCAAAGCTACACAGAGAAACCCTGTCTGGGAAAAAAACAAAACAAAACAACAACAACAACAAAAAAGATGTAGCAGCTATCTCTCACGCTGTTCAATATGAATATACTGCAGACTACCACTAGATACAATACAGGAGGAGACAGGATATAGTAAACATGGTGGAATATTTCAAATAACTTGTCATCTGCTAAACTCATCCAATAAAATTACTAAGTAAATTTGATGACTATTTTCTTTCTTTAAAAGGCTCTTGTTGGGCTCAGACTTATAATATTGACATTTAGGAAGCTGAGACAGGAATATTAACATGAGTTCAAAGCAAACCTAAGCTATAGAATGAGATTTGTCTAAAAAAAAAAAAAAAACTCACAAAAAGTGGGGGGGACTCTTATTATTACAGACTGAGTTCTGAGCAGTAAGTGGAGACACAGAATTCTCAGAAAAAGCTAGCTTGCTATACTAGGCAAATTGGTGAGCTCTGGGCTCATGAGATACCCCATCTCAATATAGGAAAGAGAGGAAGACAATGTCAACCTCTGGCCTCCACATACATTCATATATAACTGAACACATACAAATATGTCTACATTCACAAACAAAGAAGCTTATTTAAAAAAAAAAAAAAAGAGGAAATGGTGAGGTGGCTCTGTGGTTAAAAGTACTTGCTGCATTTGCAGAGGGCCCAGATTTAGTTCCCAGCACCCACATGATGGCTCACAGCCCTTTGTAAACTAAGTTCCATGGGATCCAATGTCTTCTTCTAGCCTCTGCACATGGTACACATACATACATACATACATATATAAATGCAGGCAAAACACTATTTATGGTTTTCTAGACAGGGTTTCTCTGTGTAGCCTTGGTTGTCCTGGGAGTCACTCTGTAGACCAGGCTGGCCTCAAACTCAGAGACCCACCTGCCTCTGCTTCCCAAGTGCACAACCACCATAAGGCATAGCATTTTATAATTATTTTAAAAGAAAATTTTTGAAACTTATTTTCTGCTGAGATTTAGTTTAGGGTAAAATTAGTTTAGAGAGTATGTGTTAGTCTGGACAGTAAAATACAAAGAAGGATAGCATTTTTAAAAGGAAAAAATAGCCTAGTCTATACATAGTGAGTTCCAGGACAGCCAGGGCTCTGTAGAAAGACCCCTGTCTCAAAACAAACACAACACCAACAAGAAAAACAGCCTGCTAAAAATGGCAAAGTGGAGAAGGAAAGCAGGACAGGATGGATGGAGTGAGGAAGGGGAAGGAAAAAAGAAAGGAAGGTCAAATTCATACTCTATCTTGAGGGAAAAACAGAATGTCAACATGGGTCAGAGACAAAATGACCTGCTCTCTTTTAAAGTAGCAATATAAAGAGGAATCTGCAAGTTCAAGCCAGCATAATTCACCTTAAGTTAAAATAGTTTAGTCTTAGAAAAACTGTACTTCAAAGTTCAGAAACTGTAAAATCTTATCTCAGATTCACTACTATACTATGAGCTCTTACTAAATGTATAATTAGTAGGATTGAGTCATAATTCAAAACCATCTTGAGAGCGAAAGATAGAACCAAAACCAAGCAAGGCAGAATTTAAAAGAAATCCAAGGTTTATATACTGATGTTATAAAATCTTTTTAAAATTCAATTACAACATAATTTGTTAAATTTACTGTGTGGCAGCAGCAGGACATTAATATGCCATCCCACACAGAAGCCTAAGACTTGACACTTGAGTTCATGCTAATCATCTTCCCATGCAGCTTGCCCTCCAGTGACAAACACGGTTGTCAGAGCAGAGGAAGAGAACCCCCTCCAAGGGCAGCGCCACTCAGCTCCCCAGCAATGTGGTTCTGGGTCACCTGCCTGGAACCTAAGTCCACAGAGGCAGGCTAGCCATTCCCACCTGACCTCCAGGCCACACCTCATTTATATGTGCTCTAAAAACATAAGGTTGGCCGGGCAGTGGTGGCGCACACCTTTAATCCCAGCACTCGGGAGGCAGAGGCAGGTGGATCTCTGTGAGTTCGAGGCCAGCCTGGGTTACCAAGTGAGTTCCAGGAAAGGCGCAAAGCTACACAGAGAAACCCTGTCTCGAAAAACCAAAAAAAAAAAAAAAAAAAAAATGCCATTTTAGGTTACTCAAGTGATTTTTTGTTTGTTTTTGCAAAAAAAAAAAAATCTTTTTAAAAAAAGATTTATTTACTTATTATATATAGTGCTCTGCCTGCATGTATGCATGCCAGAAGAGGGCACCAGATCTCATTACAGATGGGTGGGTGAGCCACTATGTGGTTCCTGGGAATTGAACTCAGGACCTCTGGAAGAGCAGCCAGTGCTCTTAACCTCAGCCATCTCTCCAGTCCTGCAAAAATCTTTTAAATAGTAAAGTAGTATTCTTTTGTTTTGTTTTGTTTTTCGAGACAGGGTTTCTCTGTGTAGCCCTGGCTATCCTGGAACTCACTCTATAGACCAGTCTGGCCTTGAACTCTTGATTTGCCTGCCTCTGCCTCCTGAGTGCTGGGATTAAAGGCATGAACCACGACAGGCCAGCATAAAGTAATATTCTTATGAGTGGCCAATGAGAATAACGATATCAATAAAGGTTTTTTTCCTCATAAGTAAAAATTTGAGTATTTTTCTTTTCTGAGATAAAGGGAAATTGAAGTTCTATCATAATTACAAGAAATATTTTAAATGAATTCACCAATTCAAACAAACTCATGCACTAATTCAAAGAATATTTATTGACTATATCTGAATATCCAAGACATCCTGCTGAGAGTCAAGACTGCTAAGCAATAAGTTCCTAGCTTCTACCTTCAAAGACTACGGTCTATTTAGAAAGTGAGGCTAGAACAATCAATTATGTAATAATATGTTCGGAATTAAAAGAATATTTGAGTCAATCATTAAAAAAAGAGCTTTAAACTGGGCATGGTGGCTTATGCCTTTAATCCCAGCATCTGGAAGGCAGATTTGACAGGTGCATCTCTGTGAGTTCAAGGCTATATAGAGAGACTATGTCTCTAAATAAATAAATAGATAGATAGATAGATAGATAGATAGATAGATAGATAGATAGATAGATAGATAGATAAATAAATAAAATAATTCTGAGAGGCCTGGAGGGATGGCTTAGTGATTAAAACTATGTTCTGTTCTTGCAGGGGACCCAAGTTTAGTTACCAGCACCCATATCAGGTGGCTCACAACCACCTGCAACTCCTCTAGCTCCAGATCGGACCACCCTCTGCTGCCGCTGTGGGCACCCCACTCACATGCACAAACCCACACATACACACAACTAAAAATAAAACAAAATCTTAAAAGAATTTCAAGAGACAACCTGAGTTAAACCTTAAACAATGAGGTGGGCTGGGTGAGAAACACAGGGCAGGCATAACATGGGTAAGCACCCAGAAAGAGCCTTCCCACCCAAGTGGGAAACAAAACCTGTAACCCCAGAAAGAAAATACAGGATGGTAGAAAATGGAGAGCAAGACAAGTTTAGGCTAAATGGGAATCGATTATGGAAGGCTGTCTTTTGGAATGGCCAAGAGTTTCTATTTCACATCCTGTAAAATAGTCGGTGGTGAAAAGACTGAAATATGGAAATACCACAGCAAACTCAGCATTCAGAGTTTTCTCCCCAATGAATGGATATAGGAAATGGAAGGAAACTGAAACAGAGACTGAATGCTCTCAACAGACTCCATGAAAGATCTCTAGAGGTTGAACCAAGGTCAGTGGGCCAGAAGAAAAGAGATTTAAAAAAAAAAACAAAAAACCTGTAATGGTTAATTTTGAGTGTCATCTTAACTGGACTGAGAGGCCCCTAGGAGAGGGTAAAGCATACCTCTGGGTGGGTCTGTGAGGAGAAGTCCAGACAGGGATAATTAAAGGGGAGCTCTATTCTGAATGTAGACAGCACTGTCCCACAGGCAGGGATCCAGGTGGAGTAAACGAGAGAGGGGAAAAGCCAGCTGCCACAAAATTCTCCCTCTGCCTCCTCTCCTCCACCACGCTGCTTCCAGGCTGCAGTGACATAAGCAGATCTCTTCTGCCATGCCCTCTCTGCCACACTGGCCTGAGAGCACTAAATAAATAATGGATAAATAAAGCTGAAATAAATCCTTTCTGCCTTTAGTTGACAGGCCTAAGTTCCAGTCAGTTTCTTCTAAACTGGGAACTTGGTTACATTAAACTTCTCTCAATTTTCATTTTTTCATTTGAAAAACAGTATTGTCCTTTAGAGGATTGTTGTCACAATTAAATGAGCTATCATTCTAACAGGAAAATTAGATTAAGTTTTACAGACTATATTAACAAATGACAAATGTATGTTTTAACTAGTAAATTTATCTGCCTCATTAAAATGCATTTGTTTCTCTATTTTCTATATTTAACACATCTTAGAGTATTAGCAAAAATATACTTTCTCTTTAAAATATGCTGCTTTGGAATTCAGATTTGTAGTACAGTTTAGACAGATTAGATATCAAAATTTAAAGATTCAGTACCAGATAAAAAGTGAAGTAGCAGAAGATTTTGTTTTGTTTTGAGATAATGTCTCCTGTATCTCAGGATGGGCTTGAACTCATAGAATCTGCCTGCTTCTGTCTCCTGAGTGCTGGGATTAAAGAGCCACCACGCCTGGCTCTTCTTCTCTTTTGATGAGAATATAAAAATAGAATCTAGCAATTTGCCTTTGATTATTTACATCCCATAAAAGCCTCCATTTAAAAATATTTTCACATTATTGGGGTTTGAGAAATGGTTCAGCAGTTCAGCGTGCTTGCTGCCCTTGCAGAGGACCTGAGTTCAGATCCCAGAACCCACATCAGGCAGCTCAAAACTGCCTATAACTCTAGTTCCTAGAGATCAGATGCCCTCTTCTGGAGACTGTGGGCACCTACACGCATGTGCACATGAACGAACACACACACACACACACACACACACACATACACACATATGTATATATGTATAAATAAACAAATAACAAAATAAATCAAAAATATTTTCATATTAATAATAATGATGCATTGGTATTGCTCCTTCACTTATTTCTAGCAGAATCTTAGAATTTAAAATCTGATACATTTAGTGATAGAACTGCTGTCACAATCAGGATGTCTACATGCAAAGGAGTCTGGATCTGGGACTGGACAGATAGCTCAGTGGTTAAGAGCACTGGCTGCTCTTCCAGAAGATCCAGGTTCAATTCCCAGCACCCACATGGCAGCTCACAACTGTCTGTAGCTCCAGATCAAGGGGATTTAACAGTCGCACACAGACTTACATGTAGGCAAAACACTAAAGCACAAAAATTTTTTTAAATACAGTAATTTAAAAAAAAAGGAGACTGGATCCTACTTCAAACCATGCGGACATTAACTCAAAAGACATTAAACCCTAAATATAGAACAATTCTTAAATACAGAAGATAAAAATTATCATAGGAAACTCTCAGGGGGTTGAGATGTTGAGATGACTCAGTGGTAAAAAACACTGGTCATACAAGCCTGATGACCTGAGTTTGAACCTCCAGAATCCATGTAGAAGTCAGACTCCAGACAAGTCTGCAATCCCAGAGTGGCTATAGGAAACAGGGAGTGGAGGCAGGAGACTCTCCAGAAGCTTTACGGCCACCTAGCCTGGCTTATGCAGCAGTGAAGAGACATGTTTTAAACAAGATAAAAAGGCAAGACTGACACTTGAAGGTTCACAGATACCATGCCTACATAACCCAATACCTGCACACTCAAACACTCACACCACCAATACACACACAACACACACACACACACACACACACACACACACACACACAAAATCTCTCAGATACAAACAGAGTATAAACCTTCATGACTTTAACATAGGCAAGTTTCTCAGATGTGACAAGTAACAGGGAAAGTCAGGAATGGTGGGGCATGCTTGTAAACCCAGAACTCTAAAGACTGAGACAGGAAGATCACCAGGAGTTTGAGTGAAACCTGTCTTGGGAGGAAGGGAGCAAGAGGGGGAGGGAGAAGACAAAACACATCTTTAGTTCTTCAGGAAATGTAATTGATGGCTATAATTTAAATAAACTATCAGAAAAATAAGTGCTGATAAGGTTGACTGGTCTCTCATATACTCACTGCTGGTAGGACTATAAAGGTACAGCCATGAAAAACCACATGCAGCAATTCCTTAAAAAGTTAATCACAGCCAGGCAGTGATGGCGCACGCCTTTAACCCCAGCACTCGGGAAGCAGAGGCAGGCAGATCTCTGTGAGTTCGAGGCCAGCCTGGTCTCCAAAGCGAGTTCCAGGAAAGGCGCAAAGCTACACAGAGAAACCCTGTCTCGAAAAACCAAAAAAAAAAAAAAAAAAAAAAAAAAAAGTTAATCACAGAGTAACTACATCACCCAGATCACCCAGGACTTTTACTCTTACAGATATATTCAAGAGTTGAAAATATATTCACACAAAAACTTGTACATGAATATTCATAATAGCATGACTCAAAATATTCAAAAGTCGAGAACAACTCAAGTATCCATCAATTGATAAATGGATATACAAAATGTGGCGTACACACAATGGGTGTGATGGCTATTCTTGGTTGCCAATGTGACCACATCTAAAATTAACTAAAACCCAAATGACTGGACACACCTGTGAAGGACTTTTTTTCTTAACTAAATCATTTGAAGTGGGAAGACCCATTTCTAATCCAGATCTTTGTGGTGGGAAGATAAACTTTTAAATCCAGATCTTTTGAGAAGGAAGACCCACCTTTAATGTGGGCCACACCTTCTGCTGGCAGCCTAAAGAAAGGACAGGGAAGAAGGAAGCCTGCTCTCTGTCTGCTTGCTCTCCCTAGTGCTAGCAAGTCCACTCCTTCACTGGCATTAGAGCTAGCTTCCTCAGGATTCTGGCATATACTGAAAACCAGCTGAGAAGTCCAGCCTTGTGGACTGAACAACTACTGGATTTTTGGACTTTCTACTGGTAGATAGCCATTGTTGGACTAGCTGGACCACAACCTGTAAGACAGTCTAATAAATCCCCCATATATGTGTATATATGTATCTATATATTATATAATATATATATATGTTGATTCTTTCTACAAGTTCTTCCTCTAGAAAACCCTGACTAATACAATGAGATATAAAGTACAGAGAGAATACACATATAGACCTTGAATACATTATGATAAGTGGAGCTGACCTAAAAGCCCACATACTGTGTAATTCCACTTATTGAAGAGGTCCAGAATAGACAAATCCATAGCAATCAAAAGTAGACTAGTGATTGCTGGGGGATAAGAAAGGGGGACTGGGGAATGACTGCTAAAGAGTGCAGCGTTTCTTACTGGGAGAATAGAGAACAATGCACAATTAGTATATAATTTACCATATGCAGTTACACCTCAATTTTATTTACTTACTTCTTAACCTTGAAACAGAGTCTCATGTATCCCAGGATGAATTGAACTCACTATGCAGACAAGAATGACTTTCAACTTCTGTTCCTCCTGCCTCGACTTCTTGAGAGCTGTGGTTACATGTGTGAGCCACCATGCCCAGTTTAAATAGTCCTGAGGATTGAACCCAATGTTTGATGCATGCTAGGTCAGCACTGCACTAACTGGCCTATAGCCTCAGGGTTTTGTTGTTGTTGTTGTTTGTTTGGCTTGGCTTGTTGGGGTTTTATTTGGTTTTGGTTTTGTTTTTTTGAGACAGGATCTCACTATGTACTCCTGGATGCCCTATACTCAACAAAGACCCACCTGACCCTGCTTCCTGAGTGCTGGGATCAAAGGTATGCACCACTATTGTGGGCTTTTTTTTTTTTTTTCCTTTTCTTTCTTTTTTTTTTTTAAAGAAAGGAGGTAAGTATTCCTTTTGGATCCTGGGATTTTGTTTATTTTTGTTTTGTGCAGCTAGAGCTTTTTCAAACCCAGGGCTCATGCATGCTGAGCCAAATTCCCAGCTATGTCTCAGTTCTGGGGATTGAGGGGAGACAGGGAAGAGGAAGAGAAAAAAAAGAAGAGGAGAAAGAAGAGGAAGAGAAAGAGGAAGACCACCCTAAATAACAAGAGAAATCCACTTAGGAAGAAGAGCAAATCCAGAACTGGGGAGGTGGCTCAGCAGCTAACAGTGCTTACTGCTCCTGCAGAGGAGCACACGTGCATGTGTGTACACACACACACACACACACACACACACACACTGGGTGACTAACAACCATCTGCAATTCCAGCTCCAGCGAATCTCAGCCTCTTCTGTTCTGCAGGTACCACATGTACATGCACACATACACAAACACAAAATGAAATAAATATTTTTAAAAGAACAAAACCATCTTAATAGTTAACATAAAAAATGAGTATGTTGGATGTAGTAGCACACACCTTTAATTCCAGCACTCTAGAGACAGAGACAGATGGACCTCTGTGAGTTTGAGGCCAACCTGATCTACATAGTGAGTTCTAGGCCAGTCAGGGCCACACAGTGAGACCTTGTCACCCCCCACTCTCCCAAAAGAAAAGAAAGAAAAAAATTAGGTATACTAAAGTCATCTTTGCCAAAAATCTATCCATGTATGCTAGATTTATAAATGTACAGGTGTATAAATCACCACCTGGCTAATACCTGGGTTTTTTTTTTTTGAGAATATTTATTTTTCTTTATGTGTATGCATGTTCCGCCAGCATGTATGTCTGTGCCAGAAAAGGGTGTCAGATCCTCTGAAACTGGAGTTACTGACGGTTTTTAACTGTCATATGGTTGCTGGGAATTGGACCTGGGTCCTCTGGAAGAGTAGCCAGTGCTCTAACCACTGAGCCATCTCTCCAGCTCTACTTCTTAATACAATGCTTATAGGAAAATACAACCAATGAACACATTATGTTCTTATTAACTCTTACTCAAGTGCAGCTTCTCTGTGGATACTCTACAAAGATGGAGAGTACTTCAAGCATGCTTAATACCTTATTAATTTAAGGTCATTTGTCTTAAAAGTGCAAATGTTACAGGAATTACATAATTACTAATTTTGGCCTTTCAGCCCAATTACCTTTATTTTATGCCTAATTCTTATAAGTTTTTATATGGGGGGGGGGCGCGATGTCAGGGTCTCACACTCTAGCCTATGCTGGCCTGAATCTCAATCGGTAGCTCTTTACGCTTCTTATAAAGAACTAGAAAAATTCAAAGGTTCCCAACTTAAACCAGCATTCCTCTTCCTTGAAGCTTACTATGCAGCCCAGGTTGCCCCTGAATTTCTAATCCTCTGGCTTCTGCCTGCTGGAGTACAGGTGTGCACCATCACACATAACGTGTTCCCAACATAATAAACAATGTATAAGGAGACAGAAATGCTAATTACCTTAATTTAGTCATTACACATTATATACAAGTACCTATCACAGTATGCCCCCACGGTACCCCATCCACATACACAACTGTTATTTCAGCTAAAAAAAGGCCACTCAGTGGTAGAGTACTTGCTTAGTATGTACACCACGCCCAGCAGTGGGGAAAGTTTTTTTTAATGTATTACTCATCCTGTGCATGCAGAAATGAATTCCACCCTCTCACCCCTTCCTTCAGCTAATGGAAACTGACATGGCAACACTTTGTTCCCTCACCATCAGCTTTATAGATTGCTTAACATGAGCTTTCAGCAACCCTTACTGTGCCTCTTGAAATGATGACGTGCGCATACTTTCTTTTCAATGCAGGGCATCAGAAGTTTGAATGTATGTAACTTTTTTTTTTTTTTTGGTTGTGATTAAGAATCATGGATTTATTTTTGTAACTCTTTGGCTATTGTTCTTTTTGTTTTGTTTTGTTTTTTGTTTTTTTTCGAGACAGGGTTTCTCTGTGTAGCTTTGCACCTTTCCTGGAATTCACTCCGTAGACCTGGCTGGCCTTGAACTCACAGAGATCCACCTGCCTCTGCCTCCCGAGTGCTGGGATTAAAGGCTGCTGGGATTAAAGGCGTGCGCCACTACCGCCTGGCTTGGCTATTGTTCTTGTGTATCCTGACAGCATCATGTGTGTCAACCTGTGTCAATCATGATAGGTGGTTATGAAATGCCAGACTGCTAAAGTAAATGTTTTGGACTTAAAAGAGAAAATAAATGCTGCTTTGGGGATATTAACAAAAATGTATTACTCTTAAAAAAAAAATAATGATTTTGGCCAGACATGGTGGCAAACGCCTTTAATCCCAGCACTTAGAAGGCAAAGGAAGGAAGATTTCTATGAATTTGAGACCAGCCTAGTCTACAGGTCTACACAGGGAATTCTAGGACAGCCAAGGTTATGTAGCGAGATCCTGTACCTAAATAAATAAATAAATAAATAAGATTTTATTTTTACTAACAGGCATGGTGAATGTATTTGGGGCAGGGGTTGCAGACAGAGGCCAGAAGAGGGCTTCAGAGTTCCCTGGAGGGGATTTGCAGGTGGTTGTGAGCTTCCTAATGTGGGGGCTGAGAATTACTCTTACACACTGAGCCATCTTTTCAGTCCTTTGTGCTACTCTTTCATTCACTCAGTTATCCAATGTGTACTAGGAGATCAAGATCTAAAGACCTTGTGGTGGCTGCAGCTAGGATCTAGTGTTTCCCCACTGCTGGGATGTGCCCTCACTTTACTAGTTTAGGTTTCCAGCAGCCCCAGCGGGAACCCCTTGCTTCCAAGAGGAGTCTGCATGCCCCTGCTCTGCCATTTGTGATACCCCACCCCTGCCTCTCCCTCACAGACATGCTAATGCCTTTCCAAGAAACTATAATCCTTTCTGTCAGAATGAACCCCTCCACTTAAGTCATTATTTACTTAAGACAAGTGAACATCTTTTCACAAATATTCACCTCACTTTTTTCAGTAGTTGTATAGTATTCCAGTTTTTCAATATGACAGTTTTTTCAAACCTATCAAATTTTAAAATAGAGGATATTTTAAAATCATATACTGGAGAGATGGCTCAGCAGTTAAGAACACTGGCTGCCCTTCCAAAGGACCCAAGTTCAATTCCCAGCACCCACATGGCAGTTCACAGCTGTAATACCAGTTCCGGGGGATCTGGCATCCTTGCACAGACATACATTCAGACAAAACCCCGGTATACATAAAAAATAAAAAAATCTTATACTCAAAAGACAAGAGAGATGACTCAGAAGTTAAGAACAGTGGCTTCTCTTGCCGAGGTCTCATAGTGCAGCTCACAGCTGTGTGTAACTCAGTTCCAGGAAGTGTGATACTCTCTTCTGACTTTGATGGGCATTGCATACACATGGTGCATAGACATACAAGCAGTTTAACACCCATACAAATAAAATAATAATCTTTTTTAAAAGGAAAAAGAAATACTGATCATTTAAAACAATAATGTGTCAAGCAACTTTCTAGGAGACAACCAACCTACGACAGTTCTCTAGTTTAAGGGAACACTCTTCTCTTAGGGACGTGCAGTTCAAATCTGCTGAATGAACTGGCAGTTCCTCACTTCAATTCTTAAAAACTAATTTTCCATACAGCTGTGTTTACTCACAGCATGTCTCGTTTGTGCTGGAGGTGTAAAACAGCAGAGCCTGGATCTCTCCCTCTCTCCTCTTTCTATTTTCCCTTGCCTTTGTGATTTGCCTTTCTGCAGTTCCCTAGCCAGAGCTGTAATTAGTACTCCACAGGGATCTATACTTTTCTAATAAAGAGCAGTCTACTGAACAATGACATGTGTGCACACACAGCCATGTGCGTTCCTAACAAATTAGGAATATTTTGCACAAGCAAGCCTTCAAAGGATTTTAATAACTTAATGGAGGCCACTTCACATGGCAGCTGCAACCAGCTCCCAACACTGACTGGACTGATTCATCCCTTTCTCTTCCTGCACATGCAGCTAATTGCAGGAAGGGAAACAACTCATTTGAGACTGAGTAAAATTATGAATTCAGTCCCCAAACAAACCTTAGTAAGTAAGCACATTTGTCAAGGAAAATTTTCCTCCAATTAGTTCAAAAACTAGTGTTTGTTTCATAACGGTTTACTATAAATTTTTTTTTTTTTTTTTTTTTTTTTTTTTTTTTTTTTTTTTGCAAAGTCACTGTTTATAGGCAATTAATGGTGCTTCCCGGGCTGGCAAGATAGCTTAATTCCTGGAACTCACATAGTGGAAGAGAACTTACTCTCACTAAGTTGTCCTCTGACCTCCACAGGTGCACCATGCCATACACACACACACACACACACACACACACACACACACACACACACACACACACTAAAAAAAAATAAGTGTAAAAAAGAAAAAGTAGACATTTAAAAATGTGTTTCAAAAGCCAGGCGGTGGTGGTGGCGCACACCTTTAATCCCAGCACTCGGGAGGCAGAGCCAGGCGGATCTCTGTGAGTTCGAGGCCAGCCTGGGTTACCAAGTGAGCTCCAGGAAAGGCACAAAGCTACGCAGAGAAACGCTGTCTCGAAAAACAAAAACAAAAAAAACCAAAAAAAAAAAAATGTGTTTCAAAAGATAGTTAAACAAGCAGCAAAGCTATGGATTTAGATCAGAAGTGGAATGCTGAGTTAATCCCCAATACTGCCCAAACCAAAAAGCATACAAAACACATGTGAGTACCCAAGTGTGCATATACATATGCATGCTCCAGATCCTGTCTCACATTCCCTTACGGCCCAGCCTCTCCCCTCATCCAACATCAGCAAGCTTCTCCACAGCTTGCCATTAGTAAAGCCCTAATCTATATTCAATCAGTAACCAGCAGTTAGAAAAATAACCATCAGACTATAAAGGAAAAACAGCCAACAACTTACTTGCCAAGCATCTAACTTACAGGAAGAATTCAGATGGGAAGACAAAGCTTCCCCTTCATAGAGAAATATGAATGAAACTTCCTCAATTCATGTACTCATTGTCACCTTCCTGTGCTAGTCTATGGCAGCTTACCACAAGTAACACTAATAACCAATCTACTTCATTGCAAATAAAGATTACTGACCCTCAGAGGTTTTTCAGTTTATAACAAAGGGTTCAAAAAGTCATGTGTACCAATATTGCCTGTGGCCTGATTATCAACTCCAATATATGAAGTTGAGTACCCATTATCCAAAATGTTTAGGACCGTAAATAGAAGAGCTTCCTAACCCTTCTGTGTCCTTTATGTGGGGGGAAAAAAAACTTTTTAAACTCTTAAAAGTGAGAAGCATAAAGTATAACTATTAATAAGGGGACTTGCCAGATGGCTGGGTGGGTAAAAGCACTTGCCACCGATCCTGACAACCTCAGTTCAGTTCCTAGAACCCTCATGATAGGAGAGAACTCACATATGCTATCTTCTGACTTAAGCATGTGCACCATGTGCACTCACAAGAAAATTAAAAATTAAAAAATTCAATAAAAATATTTCTAGCTGGGTATGGTTGGGCACATTTTTAATTCCAAGGCTCAAGAGTCATGGACAGGAACTCGATATGAGTTCCAGGACAGCCTGATCTACATAGTGAGTTCAGGCCAACAGGGCTACATAGTGAGACTTTGCCTGAAATAATGTAAGATGTGGTACTAATGGGTGATACTCAAGTTAGAGCCTTTCCTTAGTAATTGTTATTCAAAACCCTAAAATTTGTTTTTTGTCTGGTTGGTTGGTTAGTGTCTTGCTCTTTGTGATTTGAGACAGGATTCTTGCTACATTGCCCAGTCTGGCCTCGCAATTGGAATCTTCTTGCGTCAGCCTCTAGAATGCTGAGGTTACAGACGCTTGTCACCATGTGGTAAGAACTTAAAACCTCTTATCACACAACTGTCATGTATAATCTGTAAGATCCTACTCTACATAGCACTGAAATGTCATTCATACTCCTAATTGATAAGTCAAAGGAAGTTCAGATTCTCATGCTAAACCAAGAGTTTCTTTACTTTAAGGAAAAGCAACCTCAGACTAAACTAATTTTAATTTTCCTTTGGAAATAATTAATAATCTTAAAATAGCAATTGTGCTTTGCAGCACACAAGAACATTAATATTGGTTTCACAGGTGTCAAGAGCTCTTTGTTATTTGGCATTTTGACTTTGCCTCCTACAACAATGATAGACAGCACAACATAAAACAATGAATCCACCCTAATCGCCTGCCCCATTTACCACAATATCAAAAGTCTCTAATATTTTAAAATGGAAAATGAATGAGCTTTTCTTAGAAATTATGAAGGGAGAAAACTATGACAATAACAATGATTCTCAACCTGGAATATGTATCAGAATCATTGTAGACCATGTTTAAAATAAAGATGCTTGGCCCCAGCCCTAGCATCTCTGAGAATGTTTTTGTTAAAAGCTGATTCTAACACCACCCCTTCAAGTCCCCTAACCAGCACCATCAACATAACCAGGGAGCCTGTTAGAAACAAAAATTTCATACTAGCCACTCAAAACTGAATGAGAAACTGGGGATGGTGCTCAGAAAACTGTTTCCACAGCCTCCAAGCTATTCCAATGCCTGTGAGTTTTGAGAATCCTTGTTTCCATCCTACGGGATCCACCTATTCATCACTAACTCCATTAAGATGGAAGTGAGACTTGACTAACGCAAATGCACTTAAGGCATGGTTTTCTCATTTAAAAACAGTTTTGTCTTAATCATTAAGTTAACACTGATGTGATCTGCACTGGAAACTGTGTCCATTGAACAGGTTCTTAGATGGGGGCTCTTTTTTAAAAAACTGTCCAGATGAGACAAGAACTTTAAAGCCAGCGTATTATCGTTCATGACTTCAAGATTAAATTATGGCTGGGCATGGTGGCTCATATTTACAGCAATGAGACTGAGGCAAGAGGACCGCCAAGAGTTCAAGGCTAGCCTAGGCTACGGAGTAAGACAACAACAACAACAATGATTGAATTGTACAACAATTCAATTATCAAGTCACAAGAAATGCAAAGAAGAAAGCTTAAGTCAGGCAAGCACTCTGTCACTGAGCTACATCCAGCCATGGCCTAGTTTCTCAACAAACATAAGCAAGATAAGCGAATATTTATAGATTAAGATAAACTTGAAATATATGTTAACCACCTGCCACAAGGAAACCTTATCTGAATTGTAATTCAAACATACCACAAAAAGTTATGAGACAACTAGAAATTTGAACACCATCTGATGGTAATTATCTTTTTTTTTTTTAATGGTAGTAACGATATAATAGGATGTTTTATTTCTAGCCAGGGTCTGGTAGCACAGGCTGGTCTCTATCTTGCTATGAAGCTAAGAATGATCTTGAACTTCTGATCTTCCTGCCTCCACCTCCCTCTACACCTCCCTAGTGCTGGAATACCACACTCAGTTTTTATGTAGTGCTGGGAATCATACCAGAGCTTCACGCATCCTGGATAAACACTCTACCAAATAAACTGTGTCTGCAGCTCTGTACGGTTATTTCTAAGTAACTGTCAGACTAAACACGGTGGTGCACATCTTTGGTCCCAGCCCTTGAGAGACAGAGCCAGGCTAACCTCTGTGAGTTCCAGGACAGCCAGGGCTACGTTGTAGACCTTCTTGTATAAAAGAAAAGTAAGTACCTTTAGGGAACTAGCAAATTATTTACAGGTAATTTTGTATAATGTCTGAGGTTTGTTTCCAAATTATATAAGAAGAAACGCAGGTGGTTAAAAAAAAGTGTAACTAACCATGAGCTGATCGCTGTCAAAGCTGGGTGATGGGAACATATCACTGATTATGGTGTACAGGCAACTATTCTTTGCACATATTTAAAATTATCTCAAACTTCATAAGTTTGTTTTATTTATTAATTAGTTAATTTATTTATTTATGCATTTAGGCTTTTTGGGATAGGGTTTCTCTGTGTAGCCTGGGCCATCCTGAAATTCACTCTGTAGTCCAGGCTGGACTCTAACTCACAGAGATCCCCCTGCTTCTGCCTCCTGAGTGCTGGGATTAAAGGTGTGAGCCACCACTGCCCAGCCTTTCACCCAGCCACTTTACAAGTTTTAAAAAACAAGAAATTAAAAGAGACTGACAAATCTGTGGTGATAGCATTCCTCTTGTGTATCAGGAAATACAGACTCAGGAAAAGATTTAAAATAAGGCTATCTAGGACTTTTAAAGTTTAAAAATACAAGTCTGACTTTAATACAGGAGATGACTAAAGTACATTCTTTGGAGCTATTCAGCTTTCTTGTATTTTCATTCTCTAAGGAAACAAACGCACGATCAGTTGTCTACCATCCTAGTATCCAGGCATGCAGACAATCATGTTGATGGCCTCAGCTGCCAGGCCCACTTAATGGCTGTGGACTCTATCCTCCGAGCCACTCCACCAACTGATTCCTAAATGAGATGACGAAGAAAGCCCAGCTGAGGTCCTGAGTAAAATCTCAGTTTCTTTATCTCTGCCTCACTTCACATAAGAAATTTACAGAGCAGGAAAAACTTCTAGATTAACAGTTTTTAACAGGAAATACCTTTCTTCCAAATGTACTTAGTGGACATAATCCATAATCCAACACTATCACTATGGATATAGCATGTACATTCAAAAAATGCAGCCCAGCGACAGAGTGCAAACTTAACATAAAAGAGTCCCTTAGCTGCAGTGTCCAGGACCCACCCCTTGCAAATTTTCTACTGAAGGAACACACCAAGACAGCCCTGGCTATCTTCCTGTGGAGAGATATTTTTCTCTCTTTCTGTATTTTTCAGATTTACAACAATGAGCATGAATTATTTTGGTAACTAAACAAAAAAAATACTACTCGAGAAGTAAATTTTTAACAATTTTTATTACATTCTATTACATGTGTGGATGTCAGAGGACAAGTAGCCAGAGTCAGTTCTCTGCTTTGACCATGGGGGAACCGGATGGAACTCAGGTTGTCACTGACCGTTAGCGGTAAGCAACTTTACTCAGGGGAACCACCTTGCCACTCCGAGGGAGAATTCTCATTTTGCCGTATTAGCACAGGTCTCATTACAGAATTCAGTCAGACCGAAGTAAATTCAGGATTGGGTTCTTTTTCTTCTAATCACATCCCAATTCACATCTCCTATATGAACTAGATGTCTTTTTCCTGCGTCCCCTCATTAGTGAGGAGGCGGGTATCACTGAAGAAGTATGTAACACTAATTCTCAAGCGACTTCCTTGTTTTTTAAGGACAGTCCCCTTTAGACCTCCTTATTTAACTTCCTCCTGACCAAGTCACGTCACATTAGTGGCCATCCACTCTGCCAGTCTCCTGATCTGCTTCTGCTCCGTGACTGTCCAGCTCCTTGGTCTAATGCTTCAATCCCCCAGCACACATCAAACCACTCTGCTCTGGGATAACACACTCCTGTGCTGTCTCTGCATCTATTTTAAGCACTGGGAGAGTAAATAAATTAAAATTTCATCTGGGTCAGCCTCATGTTCAATCTAGTAGCAGGTTCAACTGATTATAATTCATATAACTTGGTTCCTCAATAATTAAAAACAATGACTTTAATGCTATCCAGAGCAAACTGAAGAGTTATTTTTTTCACTTAGCCTTGCAATAATTGTGCAGAAAATGTGAGATGCCTTCCAAGATAAGGCTCTCTTTTTCTTCTTAACAAAATTCTCATACAATTAAGAGCAGACCTTGCCCGCTAAAAGGCTGTCCTTACTGACAGAGGCAGCCAGTAGGATATAAATGGAAGTCCCTGCCCTTTGGCCTTCTACCCTATCCCCTAAGGTCTTCTTGCCCAGAGCACATATGGCTGTCTGGGTGTGAGCATCCATCTTGGGACCTTCAGAAGTGGAGCCATATGTTAAGGTTCATAAAGTGTAAATTTAGAAGACTAGACTTCATGCTTCCAAGAATGCATTTTTCTTATTAATATTCACATGAATTTTGCTCTCTAAAATAGATCTATGACTCAAATATTCTCAGTAAAAAGCACCCCAGTTACACTGTTTTCTAATGCCAAATTACACTTAGAAAGGCAAAACAGCTTACTAAAACAAACATGGAGCTGAACTTGTTCAGCCACTTGCTACTCATGTGGTTGCTTGGATACGTAACATCTCTAAGCCAGTTGACGTATTAAACTGCTGATGGTCTGAGCTGTTGTACTAATGCTTAGTGCCATTTGTGAGATGGTGAACACTGGGAGAGTGTGCATGCACTCTGTGACACAACTAGTCTAAGTGTCACCTTAGTGAAACTCTGCAGTGCAACAAACTTACACACATATGCACCTGCATGCAAGCATGTCTAAGGGGATTACACAGATGCAAAAAGTCATGGAAAGACAGCTCAGCAATGGCTGCTCTTCCAGAGGAGCTGAGTGTGATTCTGAGCACCTACACTGGGCCACTCACAATGCCTGTAACTCATTTCTGGGGAGCTGATGCCCACTTCTAGTCTCTGAGGGCACCTGCATGTACATGGTATGCAGACACACACTCAGGCATACTACATACATATACATAAAATAATTTTTTAAAAAAAACTAGATAGCCGGGTGGTGGTGGCACATGCCTTTAATCCATCCCAGCACTCAGGAGGCAGAGGCAGGCGGATCTCTGAGTTCAAGGCCAGCCTGGGCTACAGAGTGAGTTCCAGGACAAAGCTACACAGAGAAACCCTGTCTCAAAAAAAAAAAAAAGAAAGAAAGAAAGAAAGAAAGAAAGAAAGAAAAAAGAAAAGAAACACTAGATACCATTGTTTTTACATTTATTTGTGTGTTTGTGTACACATGCATGTAAATGTGCAAGCACAACGGTGCACACATGGAAGTCAGAGAACAACACCTTGTTGAGGCTGGTCCTCTCTACCATGTGGACTGAACTTAGGTCCTCAGGCTTGATGGCAAGCATCTTTAGCTACTGATCCATCTCACTTGCTCCTAGATAACATATTTTTAAGGTTCAATCTACTGTCATATATGTCCATATGCAATAATACATAGCAGTTTTTTGAGATGGAGTCAAACATATTATCCATGATGGCTTTAAAATCTTGAGATCCAGTGACCTTCCTGCCTTAGATTTAAAAAAAGAAATGCGGGGGCTGGAGAGATGGCTTAGTGGTTAAGAGCACTGGCTGCTCTTCCAGAGGTCCTAAGTTCAATTCCCAGCAACCACATGGTGGCTCCCAACCATCTGTAATGAGATCTGGCACGTAGGCAGAATACTGTATACATAATACACAATAAATAAATCTTTAAAAAAAAAAAAGAAATGCAACATATATAGTGCTTTGTAGCTGCTATTTCTTTTTTTGTTTTGTTTTCGTTTGGTTTTTCGAGACAGGGTTTCTCCGTGTAGTTTTAGTGCCTGTCCTGGATTTCACTCTGTAGACCATGCTGGCCTCGAACTCACAGAGATCTGCCTGGCTCTGTCTCCCAAGTGCTGGGATTAAAGGTGTGCGCCACCACCGCCTGGCACAGCCATTACTTCTAATAGGGTAACACCAGTGTCAACTCTACTGAGGTAACTCCCCAGTTCTTAAGTTGGATGTGGGCTTATGAGGGTCTCTTCTGTTGCAGTATTTCCCAAACTATACCTTATGTTCCATATGTTCTTTTTTTAAAACAAGTATAAATACACAGCCCAGGCTGGTCTTGAACTCCAGTCCTCAAGCATCAGCCTCTGGAGTGCTGTGATTATAGGTGGGCACCCACACCTGGCTTTATTCCTTTTCAATATATTAAATATCACACAATAAGGATATACAAAACAGTATAAAGGGGTATTGTCAACTTAAATCATTCTTGCTACCATCAATTTACTGCTTCAGAGAGTCAATAATGTGTTTCTCATCACTTAGCAGAAGACAGACAGTACTGTCCTCAGCAGCTTTCCAAGAACTATTTATTGATTTGTCTTGTTTTCTGATGATGTATTAAGTTTCTTGGAGGAATAAAATTTCCACATAATTTGAGATACAGCAAATATAACTTCTAATAAAGTACGAATAGTACATGTGACAATTTCCACAAGTATGTCTTACAAAGAATCTGGGACTATCTAAAAAAACATGAAAAACATTTCCATTAGTAAACCATAAACAATGCTTCAATTTGTAGCCTACCGAAATGCATTCTACTCAGCAAACTAACAAACTGAAACAAATTAGCTAGTTAGCAAAAATTAGTATAAAATATCCTAAATTAACCATTAAGATGCCTATCCTAGTCTGTGGATATCTACAGTAACTGTTATTCTTAACGGCATTCAAACACTGGAAGAATTCCCCAGATGCATCTAACAAGAAGAAAGCCATTCATCCTTAAGGGATTAAGGAGCCCTACTTAAGATTCATAATTAAGCAAAGGATCTCGAGTTACACTGACCATTAATTTGGCCTCCCTTTTGCACTCCCGCAGCTGCTGCATTCCCACTCCTGAATAATGAGGCATTCTCCCTTGTCCCCTTCGGCAGCCCCACCTCGCCCTGCACGCCCACTCTATATGCAGCGTCTTTTAGCCGTGACGGAGGCTTCCCCGCTCCTCTCCTCTCCCTGAGCTTCACTCCACATTACAAATACAAATACCTGAAGTATTGGCTAACTCTCTACTTGTCTTATAAATGTATTCAATAAGGCAAACATGCTGTTTTAAGTCAATGACCTCCGACCAGTCCTGTGAGATTTAAACGAGTTACTTTTTAAACGAGTTATTTATATTTTATTTTTACTGATTAAAGTTAATATTGAGAGAAGTAGAGGCAGGAGACAAAATATGCTTGCTACAGAATTAAAAACTCAATTTCAATTAATTAAGTATTATTCAAGTTGCAATTATTTATATACCATAGAAATTCCAAGATATCATCCAATGGCCATCAATAGACCAAAAGAAGCAGAGTCTAAAATGTCAAATACTCCAAAGTTTCATAATATACCCAGTTATCCTAAATTATGTCCATACTGAACAAACATACAGCAAGATTCATGTCTTGAGTGAGAAGCTGAAACAGACAAATCTTAAAGTTCTTTTCAATCATGAAATGTTACATCTATTAGTAAAGGGCAACAAACACTTTAAAGGAATAAAAATGTACAAGTTAACAAAAAATCCTAATCTGTGTGGTGATATTTTTATTCTCACATTCATTTACATTATCTACTTGAAAGACATAAACACATCTCCTTCGAATATGAACTATACAGCATACAATGTCAATTCTCCTGTCACAGCTGGCACACTGACTCACAAATATAACAGCAGCCCAAGGCAGTGTTCATTGGCACTACTCCAGTGGTTCTGGTAAATCGATTAGATTCCAATCTAATCCAGAAAGCCAACAGGATTTTGTAGCACTGAAAGGAAACTTTCTTTCTGGTTTTTGTGCCAAATCTAGCTAAGGAGACTACAAAACAATTAAACTGAAAAATACTAAGCTGTCAACACACATTATATTCTAATATTAATCACAACATATACACTTTTCTAATTTAAAGATAAGAAAAAGCAAAACATTAAAAACATAAAACTAACATATTTTACTGGCCCTCAAAACCCTTCTTCATTAGAGTTATAAAATTGCATTTGTCCTTCAGAGTGACAGATATCATCTTTGTCCTTATGTACACTTGTGTTTGGATCCATGATATAGTTCCTTTAAAGACCACCAACTTAAAACCTCTAAACTGGGGGACTGGAGAGATATCTCAGTGGTTATGTACACTTGCTGTTCTTGCAGAGGACCCAGGTTCAATTCCTAGTGCACACACACACTGGCTCACAAACATCTGCAGTTCTAGTTCCAAGGGATCTGACATCCTCTTTGGGCTTTCCTGGACACCAGGCACACATGCTGTGCCATACATATATGCAGACTGTGGTGGTTTGAACAAGAATGGCCCTCATGGGCTGGAGAGATGGCTCAGAGGTTAAGAGCATTGGCTGTTCTTCCAAAGGTCCTGAGTTCAATTCCTAGCAACCACATGGTGGCTCCCAACCATCTGTAATGAGATCTGGTGCCCTCTTCTGGCCTGCAGGGATGCAGGCAGAACACTGTATACATACATACATACATACATACATACATACATACATACATACATACATAAATAGAAGAAGAAGGAGAAGAAGAAGAAGGAGAAGAAGAAGAAGGAGAGAAGGAGAAGAAGAAGAAGGAGAAGAAGAAGAAGGAGAAGAAGGAGAAGGAGAAGAAGAAGAAGGAGAAGAAGAAGAAGAAGAAGAAGAAGAAGAAGAAGAAGAAGAAGAAGAAGAAGAAGAAGAAGAAGAAGAAGAAGAAGAAAGAAGGGCCCTCATAGGCTCATATGAGAATGTTTGGTCCCCAGTTAATGGAACTCTTTGGGAAGGATTAGGAAGTGTAGCCTTGTTGGGAGTCAGTGTGGCTTTGTTGGAGGAAGTGTGTCACTGTGGGGTGGGCTTTGAGGCTTTAAAAGCACACACCTGGCCCAATCTCTCACTATTTCTGACTGTAGCTTTCCTATCAGATGTGAGATCTCAGCTACTGCTCCAGCACCATGCTTGCCAGCCTGCCACCTACCCTCTAGCCATGATGATCACAGACTAAACCTCTGAAACTGTAAACATGCCCCTTATTAAATGCTTTCTTTTATAAATTGTCTTTGTTATGATATTTCACCCCAGCAATGGAACGGTAACTAAGACACAGGCAAAACACCTATACACATTAAATATATATATATAAACTTTTTTCTAATTCTAAACTGCAAATATTAACTAATAATTATCATAAATAAAAATTAACTGAACTTCATTATGTGACAGAGATTCTTTTTTTATTTTCCATCTTTATATAGCATATATATATATATATATATATATTTTTTTTTTTTTTTTTTTTTTTTTGGTTTTTCGAGACAGGGTTTCTCTGTGTAGCTTTGCACCTTTCCTGGAGCTCACTTGGTAGCTCAGGCTGGCCTGGAACTCACAGAGATCCGCCTGGCTCTGCCTCCCGAGTGCTGGGATTAAAGGCCTCCATAAGATCCGACTGTAGGGCATTTTCTTTATTTTTTTTTTAATTACACTCATGATATTAATTACATTTGTGGTATTCATTGATTACATTCGCAGTATTCATTCAATAATTATATTTATGATATTCATTATTACATTATATACACGTGTGTGTGTGTGTGTGTGTGTGTGTGATATCTGTATATGACAAAAAAGGGAGAAGAACTGTGTCTCAGATTCTCTTCAGAAAATACAGAGTATCTAAAATATTGTCTGCATACATTTTTACCAGACAACTAAGTATCAAGAGAGATTTCACTATCATAAGGACAACACAGCACAATCAGAGCCAATTTAGTTCACAGTATTACTAGTTAGAATCATTTGAGATAGCAAACTATTACACAGAAATTTACATATTTAAAAACAGGATGAGATTCTCATTTTTCAAGTTCGTTTTTAAATTATTATTCCTTGGAATAAAGGGACAGTTCCAAAGTAACATCTTAATTTGTTTGTTCTACTGACCAGAGTTGAAACCTACTCTCATTTAAGTATGCAAGGAAGGTTTTTCTGCCAGTCAACTACATTGATATTCCTATGACATTTCAAGGAATGTGCAGTGGAACAAATATAAGAAAGGTTAGGAGAATGAAATCCATAAAGCTGCGTGTTACCTAATGTGGTGTTGTGATATAAAAAGAAATACACATTTGTTCTGTTCCAGCTCCTAAAATTCTTTAAATCACCAGTAATGAGTGCCTTTTCCATACTACAGAGATAACCGACAGCCAAGGCTCCTGGAAAAGCCTGGGATGAGGGCTGCTTGCAGAGGGACCAACTTTTAGTCTCATCCCTCAACCTCCTGGGAGAGGAAACGGCTGAAGACTGAGTTAATTGCCAGTGACCGACGGTATAATTAATCACAGCTATGTAATGAAGCTGCCTATCTGGTGTTGGAATCACAAGCCACAGAACCAGACCTGAGGATAAGGTTATGGTGGATGCTCCAGCTCAGGTCAGCCACTGAAATGGACACCCTTGCCTGTGCTACACTGAGGAGAAACGAGCCATTTCCCAAAGCTTTTTGGTGACTCTGACTGCAGATCATGAAAAAGTTTTAAGTCACTAAGTTGAAAGTGATTGATTGTATAGCAAAAGATAACTAGTAAGAGCTTGTGGTTTAAAAAAATACACAGGAAAGAAAAAGAAAGACCTTAAGGTCTTTAAAAAGCACTGTACACAGACTGGTAGTGTATGGAAACCAGCAAACAAACCAACAAAGACAACAAGAGATAGGAAATTCTGCCTTATCCATAAGGAAGGACCTTAAATGGATATATACGTGGTGGAGCATATAGCTCAGTGGTAAAGTATTGGCATGTTTGAGGTTCTAGATTCAATTCCTGGCTTGGGGGGTGGGATGTGTTCCCATCAAAAGAGTGAAAAGACAAGCCACAGAATGTAAGAGAATTATATCATCCATCTGAGAAAGATCTGCTTTACAGAATATAAAAATTCTTGGTTAGGTATGGGAGCATAGACCTGTAATTAGAGCATGGGGAAGACTGAGACAGGAGCATCAGGGGAGGGTGAGGAGTCAGGATAAGGGGTGTATACAAGAAGGAAGGGGGAAATGGTTTTTCCACCAAAGAGCAGATATGTGTGGCAAGCCAAGAAAGGGATATATCCCAAACACGACCACATCCTGAAGTGGGATGGGTGTTACCTTCTAAGTCCTATTACAGAGAGCCAGACTAGTACTGCACATGTTCCCCTGTTAAATCTCTAAAGGCTAAGCCTGTAAGATGGGAACAGCATGTTCCAGGCGGGCCTCAGCTGCGTACTACATGAGTATTGAGAGAAGCTCTCCACTGGGACAGAAAATGAAAGAGAAAGCTGCACTCCCTGAGGTCAGCAAGGAACTCCCCAGGGGAAGGAGAGTCTTTAGGAACAGAAGTCTTTACTATGATCTCCAATTACTCTGTCCTACATAGAGAAACTCTTTCAAAACCAAGTCTGGATGATTCATTTTATTTAGTAGGATAGAAAACTTTTTTTTTCCTATCAAAATATAAAACTGAAAACCCAGGTCTGACTCCAAAACCTGTATCCATACTGGCTCCAACATCACCTTGCCCTCAAAATACTGGCCAGGCATGATGCACACACCTTTAATCCCAGCACTCTGGAGGCAGAGGCAGGCGGATCTCTGTGAGTTTGAGGCCAGCCTGGTCGATACAGTGAGTTCCAAGAAAGCCAGAGATACACAGACAGACCCTGCCTCACAAAAAAAAAAAAAAAAAAAAAAAAAAAAAAGCAACCACAAATGTATCATCAAAAGTACTATTAGTAGAAAAATACGGGACAGAGTCATCCTGAGAAAGAAAGGAGAAGAAAGCAGGAAGGAGATTGTCAACAAAGCAATACAAATTCTTTTTTTTTTTTTTTAAAGATTTATTTATTATGTATACAGCATGTGTGACTGCAGGCCAGAAGAGGGCGCCAGATCTCATTACAGATGGTTGTGAGCCATCATGTGGTTGCTGGGAATTGAACTCAGGTCCTCTGGAAGAGCAGTCAGTTCTCTTAACCTCTGAGCCATCTCTCCAGCCCCCTGCAATACAAATTCTTTGAGGGACTGGAGAGATGGCTCAGTGGACAAAGTGCCTGTCGTGCAAGCATGAGGACCTGAGTTCAGATCCCTACAACCCATATAAAAGGCAGGTGTGACAGCCACCTGTAATTTAAGCACAAGACACAGGTTAAACTAGCTGGAACTGGCTAGCTCTGGGTTCAAATGACTCTGCCTCGCCAGGCGGTGGTGGCGCATGTCTTTAATCCCAGCACTCGGGAGGCAGAGGCAGGTGGATCTCTGTGAGTTCAAGGCCAGCCTGGGCTACCAAGTGAGTTCCAGGAAAGGCGAAAAGCTACACAGAGAAACCCTGTCTCGAAAAACCAAAACAAAGAAAGGTCAAATGACTCTGCCTCAACAAATATAATATAGAGTAATCAAAGACACCCAAAGTCAACTTTGGGCCTCCACACACATATGCAGAACCCCACCCACTCACCACACACACACACACACACACAAAAAAAAAAAAAAAAAAAAAAAAAAAAAAACTTCTGGCTAGGTGTGGTGGCTGACATATACCTTTGATCCCAGCACTGGGAAGGCAGAGGCAGGGAAATCTGTGAATTTGAGGCCAGCCTGGTTTACACAGTAAGTTCCAGACAAGGCAGGCTACATAGTGAGGCCCTGTCTCAAAAAAAAAAAAAAAAGAATATTTAATTAGTCCAGGAGATGTGCAGGGTAGTGTCTGATTTACAGCTACCATTCAGTATGTGTTATTCCCTATATTAGGAACAAAGACCTGAAGTAGAAAAACATTGTCTTAAGTGCTGTCCTTTAAGCTCAAGGACAATGCTACTAGAACTGAGATCCTCAAGAGTCAAAAAACTCCACAAATTTCCTTTTTGAGAGTTCCTCCAAACAGAAAGAGAACCCAGGATCAGGGCGACGCTAACATAATCGAGGGCAGGAACACAGCTCAGGGGCAGAGAACCAGGCATTGTGCTCAGCAGAAGAGGCTCTTGAGTTTGATAGTCAGCACTATGAAGAACAGTCTCGGTTCTCTGTTTCAACTAAAAACAGGAACACAATACTTCTCCAAAATGTGTAAAAAGCAAAAGTATATGTACGTTCATGATTTGATTAAACTGCATTTTTTTTAATATTTACTTACAAAAATGAGGTACTGTGTCTTCCTAAAAAGATTTGAGACTCTTAAGATTTGAGGTGGCTTGAGTAAAAGCTGCCCTGAAAAACACCCTCCCAAAGCAAAGCCCTTCCTGTTTTTCAAATGTGTACGTTTACTTTCACATCTGCTTCAAAAGATAAAAGCAACAATGGGACACCAACCACATAACTATGTCCTTCCTACCAACCCGGAAATGAAGCCAGACTTGCTGTGAAATGGGTCTTTAGAAAACTCATGCACAGGCTAACACTCAAATGAAAGCTTAAACATTTCAGCATGAGTCTGAATCAAATCCAACAACCAACACTACACAAAACTGATGCTTTCTATATAACTGTATTACATATTTACATACAGCAATTATACAGATATCCAATTTCAGTAGAAACAGGTACAAGTAAGACACAAAAATGAGATGTCTCAGTGGGTACACATTCTACACAAACCTGGCAACCTGAGCTCAATCCAAGAACCCATATAAAGATGGAAAGAGAACCGATACCACAAAGTTTGCTTCTGGTCTCCACACATGCAAACACCATACACATGGACACACACAAAAAAAAAACTACAGTAATAATAAACTAATAAAAATATTTAAAAGAGGAGACTAGAAAGTGTGTGTATGTATGTATGTATGTAGAGCCTAGAATGATGGCAAACACCTGCAATCCCAGCATTTGAGAAATGAAGGCAAGAAATGAGGAGTTCAAAGACACCCTCAACTACATAGCAAGTTTCAAGGCCAGCCTGAGGTTACATGAAACTTTGCCAGGAAGGAAGGAAAGAAGGAAGGGAGGGAGAGAAGAAAGGGAGGGACGGAAGGAGGGAGGAAAGGAAAGCCAGCCACTAAAACAAAAAACAAAAAAACAGAGTTGATTCCCCTTTATGTCAATGAGGCCATATTTTATCAAAGGGAAAGAGAATCAGCATTTATCTAATATCTCTGTGTGATGGGCACATACTATGCATGTATTACCAGAAATGTGGATGTGACCTCATTTTATATGACGAGTACAAGCACAGAAAAGTACTTTCACAAGAGAACAATTATTAAGACCTCATCAGTTGTAACAGAAGGGGGTTTACATCCAAATTCCTATCCCCCGCTGCTCATGGGCATGCTGAACAAGCAAAAGGGTCCCAGGAAAGACTTCTCTCTTGAAGCCAATTTTCACTTGTGAAATTTTGAACAAGTTACCTAACTTTTAACTCGTTACCTAAAATGTAAAAGTCGGATTAATAACACTCCAATGACCTGTGATGAGGCTTAACTATGAAAATCATCATGATGACCATGCATCTGGTGTTGGCCTGACTCTAAGTACTTCACATAGTAGTAAGGATATGGCTCACAGTAGGGTGCTTGCCTAGCATGTGCCAGCACCTCAAAAAAAAAAAAAAAGAAATATGCATATACTTAACTTCCTACATTTAGCTCATTTAATCATCATAACATTAGAGGTATAGTATCCCCACATTATAGAATGAATAAAATGTTACAAATATGAATTAACTTGCCCATGGCCACTACTTAAAGAGTGGCACAACTAGAATTGAAAACAAAGCATTCAACCCCAAAGCCCACATTCTTTAACATCTATATTATATCTACAAAGTACCCAGCACAGAGTCTGGGTCACACTAAATCATCAATGAATGCTGACATTATTTACCTAGCATACTAAATAGACCCAGTAAATACTATTGGGGATATATGTTAAACCACAGAGAAGAGCCAGAATGTAAATACAGGTTGATTCTGCTTTTTCCATAAGTATTTGCCTTCCACGACAGAACCACTCCTACACTTGTGGGCCCAATTAGTCCTACTAATACCAAATCATTAATCTCCTTTAGGCAGGATCGTGCCATCTACATTCTTTTATGATGACATTATTCACAGGATCCTGCTCATAACAGATAATTAGTATGCAACGAATGAATGAGTATACTATTCCTCTTCTCAAAATTCTTCCAAGATCCCCCGTCCCAGGCTCACAGTAACATATGAAGACATTAACACAAAGTACTGGAAGGTGTATTTATACCTCTGACCTATTTGAACTCAACTCCAACCCTACATACATCATTCTGACTCACTGTGCTCACCAACTCAATATTTCTCAAACACACCAAACATGGAGGTGAGATGGCTCCACCTGATAACCTGGGCTTGATCACAAGAACCCATGGTAGAAAGAGAGAACCTGACCTCCACAACCACACAATGACATTTGCTGGTGTTTATGTATGTATGTACACACACACACACACACACACACATACACACACACACACTAATAAATTAAACTGTAAAAACCACAGTTCATGTTGCCTACACTGCTGGTCCTCCAGATACTCCTTACTTCCGTCAGAATTCTGCTCAAAATCACCTTGTCAGAAAGGCCATCTCTGACCACTATGATCTAAAATATTAACCCCTCACCCTTAGTCTTTGTCCTCTTACTCCACTTCCCCCACTCCTCAGTAAAATCCAATGACGTGCATATTTATCTGTACACTCTCACTAAAATGTAACCTATAGGCAAGGTGTACTGGCAGTGTTTCCCTATAATCCCAGTACTCAGGGTGATTGATGGGCAGAAGGATCAGAGGTCAAGACCAGCCTGGGCTACATAGCCCTGTCTCAAAACAAAACATCAATAACTGGGGATATACTTCAAAGGTGGACTGCTTGCCTAGCACGCACAAGATGCTCGAGGTTTGATCTTCAGCACCACATACACACACACACACACACACACACACACACACACACACACACACACACACATACAAACACACACAAAACCAAGAACAAAATGCCTAGGAGCTGGACAGATAGCTCAGTGGTTAAGAGCACTAAGTTTAGCTCCCAGCATCCTTGTCAGACAGCTCACACCCACCTGTAAACCCAGCTCCAGAGAAAAACACACCCTCATGCCACATCTTGAGAATATTTAGGCCCATGTGTTAGGAACCCCAGTGGTTATGTTCCACTCCTAATAAAATATAGTCCTGTAAGTCTAATTTTAGGAACAAATGGGGGGGGAATGTAAGAAATCAGATTTAGCCCAGGGAAACCTGTGTACTAGAACAGCAAAGGGAGCTCATTATCTTTCTTTCCTTTCCTAATTTAAATCTTCCAGATTTGTTTCCAAGAGCTAATAACATATGTTAAACCCCCAAGGATCCATAGATGCCTAAAGCCAATGGGAAAAGGTAATTGGGAACAGGGTATTTACAATGTCAAGGTTTCTCCACAAATACTAAAAATGTACACCACTACACGGAAATCTGTGGTTACCACTTTAACTAGGTGACCAGATTAGCAACACTAATTGTGGATCAGCCTGACATTATGAACTTCCTGGTTTGATTCAAAATGAAGAACACAACATCATGCAGAAGTCTTGCCAAAAAATGTTTAACCTGTGTCTAATCAAACCTACAGAGATAAATTTTCAGTTTATAGGAAACAAAGCAAATAGAAGAACAAATTAAACAAAATCTCAAGGGAACAATCAAGCAAATTCAGAATAGAACATTCTACAATCAGCTGGCACCGGGACTTATCAAATTAATGACAAGTAGGGGGTAAGTACTGTTCTAGAGTAAAGGAAATGGAGGAGATACGATCAAATATTTACATTTAGAAATCTAAGCAGGGCTGCTGAGACAGCTCAATGGGTAAAGGCACTTGCATGCAAGTCTGGCAACCTGAGTTCAATCCCTGGAAACTACATAAGGTGAAAAAAAGAGAGAACTGACTCCACAAAGTTGTCTTCTCACCTTTATACATGCACCCACACATAAACATAGATATGCACATCACCAATAAATGAAAAAAAATTAAATCTAACTGGGGACATGTAAATTTGGGCTGAGTATTGACTGTTACTGTCTTAGGTATATAATCATGTGTTATGCTTATGTAAGATAATAGCTTTATTCTTCAAAAATGTATACCAAAATGTTTTGGTAGTATAAAGTACCAAGACTTCTTCAACTTTCTTTCCAAGAAAATATCATACAGAAGGATAGAGGAAGGAGGGAAAGAAGGAAGGAAGGAACGAACGAACGAATGAACGAACAAAGGAACAAAGGAAGGAACAAAGGAAGGAACGAAGGAAGGAAATATGAATCTAAAAACAATTACAACACAGATCATAAATCTTAATTATCCTGACATTCACATCATAGTATGCGCCCTGTGTTGTAAATCTTGCTATGCACTAAGCCCTATCTGCACTGGGGGAGGGAGGTGCAGGAAAGGCACACTGATAATGCTCTGCTTTCTAGAAGCTGACTGTCTTACTGGGAGTACCAGGATCATATGACGTATCTGGCAAATATGCAAATGCAGCAAAAGCTCAAAAGAACACCAATAAACCTTCAGGAACTAAACTATCTTTGGAATCATTTCCTTGCTTGAAGTATACCTCCTGTATCTACTTGGTAACAACTGACTTTTTTCTACCTAACAAAATTATCGAAGACTATGGAAACATAAAATGCGTGTGTTTTGCCTATAAGGAACACAGGGTATGATTTTAAAAATAAAATACTGCTTCCATTTCCACTGAAAAAGCTACTAATAGACTCTGTGGATGTTCTCGCCTCCCAGAGCAATTGTGTTATTTTGAGTGTTGAGGATGCCAAGAAAGCTGGAAGATTTAAAAATAACCTAACAAAGAGCTCATTCCAATACCAGATGGAAAAAAAATTACTCTAAAGACACATGTGTGGGAGGACATATATACAATATCATATGATACCATGCAAAAAAGGTTTATGTAATTACATAATACTATTAGGATTGGCAGGACTCTGCCAGTAGTAAGCTAGCAACAGTGTCAATTCTCTGAATCATTTTTTTAAAAAGAGAGAATGGGCAAGAAACAGCAAGTGGGTGGTAGAGAGAAAGGGAAAAAGGAAGGAGAAAGCCTTCACTGGAAAGCTGCCTTCATGTGTCCCTCTTGCATGCTGAAACGGTTGCCAGGTAAAATTTGAGGGCTTAAATCCTTGGAGCCTTTGACAGTTCTGCCTGTGTGTCCATATGGCCAAAAACTAAGGGTGCAGGAGGGGGTGAATATCAACAACATGTACCTAGTGCATTACCAAGGTGAAATACCCTTCACATGAATACATGTAGCACTTCAAACTGTCAAATTAAAACACATACTTACAGAGAAACCCTGTCTCAAAAAAATAAAAATAAAAATAAATAAAAAAGTAAAACATATACTTGACACACAAGTCAAAAATAGCATTTTTTTAATTAATTCATTTTACCTACCGACCACAGATCCCCTTCTCTTCCCTCCTCCCACCCCTCAAAACAGCATTTCTTTATAAAGTGCTATCCTCACACACACCCTTAAGGTTTCACTGTGAGCACCAGTTTCATATGACGTGTCTGGTAAATAAGCAAACGCGGCAAGGCTGGGGAGAAGGCTTCCTGATTGAAGCCCTCGCCATAAGCAAAAGGACCTGAGTTTGGATCCTCAGAACCCACACAAATGCCACAGTAGAGAGAGCAAATTATAAAGCAGCTACTGATTATTTTCCAACCTATTTTATCAACATAAACTCACAGTTATAGTTCTTACCCATTTCATCAGGCAATCTTTCCCCTTCAGATTCACTCTGCCAATTCCTGTAACCAATTCATTCCTGTAACCATGTCTACGCTGCAAGTCACACGGCTAAAGAACTATTCTAATCTTTATAGAAAGCAATCACACTGGGAATCAAGAATGACTGGTAAGAGCCTAGATTAACTGAAAGGACGTAACTCAAAGAATCTATAGCCATGGAAGGTAAAGAATAAGAATCCAATTAACAAAGTTTAATCCACATGGATTTATCTTGAATATAATAAAGAGACAACTGAAAAGAACAGAACTGAATTTCATAAATAAAATAGTAAAATAAAAAATAGAATAGAAAAATGAGGGGCTGGAGAGATGGCTTAGTGGTTAAAAGCATTGACTGTTCTTACAGTGGATTCTGGTTTGGCTCCCAGCACCCACACAGCACCTCACAACACATGTTACTCCAGGTCCAGGGGATCCAATTCCTCTTCTGGCCCCGGTGAGTACCAGGCATACATATGGTACATGTACATACATGCAGGCAAACACTCATACACATAAAATAAAATTTTAAATATAATAAAGTGAACATGATGCTAGAATTTCTATAATGAACAGACATTAAAGGTAACAATCTGACTGTAAAGAGAAAGGGAATGTTTGCACATCACACTTCTAATTTCTCTATTCAGGCTTCATATTTATTTTCAATTGCTTTGGGAGACGTTGGTGATGAATAAGTTAGAGATAGTAAAGTCCTCTCAAGCCATTCTTAGCATTATACTAGTCACAGAGTGTTTTCTTATTCTCAAATAATCACCTATTTTTCTAAATACTTCAAGATATTTAAAATCTTATTTAAATAAAAATAATTCAAGCCAGGCAGTAGTGGCACACACCTTTAATCCCAGCACTCAGGAGGCAGAGGCAGGCGGATCTCTGTGAGTTCGAAGCCAGCCTGGTCTACATAACTAGTTCCAGGACAGTCAAGGCTACATAGAGAAACCTTGTCTCAAAAACAAAAAACAAAACAAAAATAAAAATAAAAAAAAAACTCAGAAAAATAAGTGAAAACAAACTTTAATCATAATCTGATTCTCCCACTACACTTTTCTAAAACTGGTATTTGAAGCATCAGCAAGATTGTTCTAAATGAGATCATCACTCGTGTTCTCCTTTCTCGTGCCTCTAAATTCTGAACAGTTCTCACTGCTATAGTTTCCCCTTTATCCTTCTCACTGTGCATTCATTAAATAGCAGCAGAGGAAAGCAACATACTAATCTAACTCGGTGTGCTCTCCAGAGGATTTGTTAAACTGCCTTTTACCTAACGCGCCATGAACTCGCTCATACAAAGAGCACACGGTAAAGCCACCGTGTAGATCACACATCAAGAACTGTAACTGACAACGAAAGTGACACACAGACTTGGCACCGGCCTCCCCTCTAGCTGTAAACTGTCACGGATGCAGCAATTACCCTCTAGTGATTCCGGATTACTTTATAAATAATGCCTGGAATTGATCAACATGGGGGAAATCCTTGTCAAAATTTCATCTTTGCAGATTTCAGCCAGAGAAAAAAGCAAAGTTGTTCATAAGAAAAGAGTAGCTGAAATTATTAATGCTTAGCTCACAAACAAAGGGGACCGATGCCATGCCCAAGCAATTGGGGGGAAAAACAAGTCCTTCAGAAGTGGTGATGAAGCCACATCTGAACGTGCACTGGAGCAATCGTAAGCCCAGTCAAGACTCTCGGAAAACGACGCTGGCAGCACTACTAGCAGGGGGCACTACTAGCAGGGGGCACCACCAGCCTGTGCTTAGCAGGCAAGGAAGCAGACTGCGGTCTAAACATATGCTACTCTTCACTTCAGAACCAAACCCAGGCCCTGACAGCCACTCACATCTTAAAGCTATGAAATCAAGTCATGGTCACCAATTCTGTTTATTCAAAAATAACGGGAAAACTCTACCCATCCCACCAAAATCTACAGGCAGAATATTCTAGATCACGATCAATGACAAGCATATTACAAGTACCTGCAGAAAACTCAAGAATCTCGTGGCTTTTAGACAATGTCCCTCATAAACAATTTAACTCTGAAGCTTTCTTAGGAACAGGAAGAAAGCAAAACAAATGTCATCTTAAGTGGACTTTTCACAGAGTACGAATTTGCTTGAAATAAAGACCATAAATTCCGGGACCAGAGAGATGGCTCAGTGCTTTGAGAGTACTTGTTGCTCTTGCAGAAGACACGAGTTCAAGTTCTAGTACTCACATGATGGCTAACAACTATCTGTAACTCCAGTTCCAGGGGATCTGACACCCCTCTCCTGGCTTCCAAAGGCACACACACACATGCAGGCAAAATATTCACAGACATGGAATAATTTTAAAGACTATAAACCCCTAGGTGTAGTGGCCTCTGCCTATAATCCTATTAAAGAGGCTGAGGCCAAGGATCAGCAATTCAAGGCCACTATGGGCAACACAGTGAGTTTAAGATCAGCCTGAACTATGCAACCACACCCTGTTTCAAAACAGCTATACACACTGACCAACCGTGAACTAAGGAATGAGATGATGGAAAGCTGGATGTGTAATTTTCAGTTTCATTAAAGTTGAGCCAGGTGTGATGATGGCACACACATTTTCATAATCCCAGCACTGGGAAGCTGAGGCAGAAGTATCTTGAATTTGAGGATTAGACTGAGCTACATAGCAAGACTGTCTTAAAAAAAAGAAAGAAAGAAAGAAAGAAAAGAAAAGAAAAGAAAAGAAAAGAAAAGAAAGAAAGAAAGAAAGAAAGAAAGAAAGAAAGAAAGAAAGAAAGAAAGAAAGAAAGAAAGAGGCTGGAGAGGAGCTCAGCAGTCAAGTGCTCTGGCTCCTCTTGAAAAGGATCTGGGTTCAATTTCCAGCACCCATGTGGTGGCTCGCAACTGTAACTCCAGTTCCAAGGGATTCGATGCCCTCTTCTAGCCTCCACAAGCAACAGGCATGCACTTGCATTAATGTACATGCAGCCAAAACCCCCATACATATAAATAAAAAAACGTTAAATAAAAGTAGGGGTTGGAGATTTAGCTCACTAGTAGAGAGCTTGCCTAGCATGTACAAGGCATTGGGTTTGGTCCTCAGCTCTGAAAAAAATAAAATTCAAAAAGACCAATGAAAAATTTAAACTCGAGCTGAACACAAGAATGTACCCATTTGGTATAAAACACTGGTATAATGCTGAAAGAATTTTAGTGAGGTCTAAAGATTTTAAGTATTTACTTCTAAGCCTGAACTTAATTTTATAGTGAGGGGGAAAAGCATGGTTTCATTAGTAGAAAAGTCAGGTTACTATGCTGAGCCTAGGGCCAACATTGGCTTTACTTTTTAAAATCGCAAAGACATACAGTACTTCTATCCCCAGGCATCCGAACAATAGCTATCTTTATCTTAATCATAAACTTATTAAAAAACACTCTGAATTAGCATTTTGATTCTAAAGCAACCTGATATTCAACTTATTAAATCCATTTTTTTTTCCTTCATGATATTGAGGAATCAAGCGTAGGTCCTCATGAAATCCAGGGAAGCATTCTCTGGTTGTCATTTATTGAGTGGTTACTGTGTACCTAATATTTATTATGGACTCTACATAATTTATACTAACACTTCAGGAAACTAAGTTTACAGCTGGCAAAGAATTTATTGTTTCCAATTTATAGAAAAGGAAAGTGGCCAGCTGCAGTGTCAAACGCCTTTAATTCCAACACTCAGGAGGAAGCAGCAGGCGTTCTCTCTTAAGTTCGAGGCCAGCCTGGTCTACATAGTGAGTTCCAGGACAGCCAAAGCTACATAGAGAGACCCTGTTTCAAAAAAACAAAAACAAAAAGAGGAAAAAGAAAAGGTAAGGAAAGTGAAGAGTACAAACTTCTTCAAAAAGGAGCAAAATTAAGATGGGAAAAATTACATAAAGGATGTGCATATCCTGCTTCACTAAAGGAATCAAACCAAGTGATTTTTTTTTTACCAGACTAAGAACAGGGAAAGAAGTAACGAGCAACTACATCAAGAACAGTAGATCCCAAGAGTGTACGGACCCACTATACTAGCACTCCAGACACAAAGGTAACTAGTTCTTGCAATTTCCCCTGGAAACAGAGGGAACAAAATAGTAGCTGTGAAATCACCCAGACTACCAAATTTTAAAAGAAGAAAAACAAAACAATACAAAAAAAAACCCCTCAGCATCTCTGAAAAAAAAAACACAAACACAAACACAAACACCCAAGTCTCCACATTTATGGTAGGGTACAGTTCACGGAACAACAGGACCACAGTTGCTGCCGTGTGACCCGAAACCAGCCCGTCAGCGATTTGTTTCATGTCAGATCACTTTCTCTCTGCAGAGACCGCCTGTCCCCGGGGAGCACGACCCTGTCTGGGCAGAAGCTACCCTCCAGGAGGATCCGCCTGGTGATGCCATCAGAGGGTGAGCCTGGCTCCAGAATCTCCACAGGTACAGGCAGCCCAGCAAGCCAGGGAAAGATTTCCAAGCCGACAGATGCGCGAACTGAAAAAGGAGGTCACGGAGCTGAGAGAATAGCTTTAACCCTTGGCTCGCTGGGACCCCTGAAGATTACGAAGGGAGGCACTGGATCTGGAGGGCTCCGAGGTTGGATCTGATTTTTTTTTTAAAGATGCAGGGTCTGTGGCGGGAAGGCCTGGGCTGGCTGCGAAGCTCCGCACCCCCTCGGAGGAGGCTGCCTGACTTGTGCGGTCTGCCCAGCTTCCCCGTCACCAGGGACTCCTCCGCTCCGCTCCGCAGCGGCGGCACCCAGCCCCTCCGCGGGCCGCGGCTCCGCTGCCCACCTGGTTTCCTGCCGCCGGGGCGCCCGCCCACCGCACGGTGACTGACAGGCCGGCCCGGACCCAGGACCCCTCCGCAGGAAGGCAGCCCACGCTTAACTTTGAGACGCCGCGGCCCCGCGCGCTGCCCCGGCCGCCGCCGCCACTGCCGCCGCCGCCGCGCCCCCCGCCCCCGGCCCAGCGGCTCCTCAGGCCGCCAACTGCTCCAAGCCCCCCGGCTCCCCGCGTCAGCCCGCGCCCCGGCTCCCGGGCCTGCAGGGAGGGGGGGTTGGAGACAAAGGCTGCGGCGGCGGCGGCGAAGGTGGCGCCGCGGCCGCCCGGACCGTCCCCTCGGGGCCAGCGCCGCGCCCCCCACCGGCTCGCGCGCGCGCGCGCGGCCGCCTCTCCTCACCCGTGGCTCCGGCCCGGGGCTCCCGCGCCAGCCGCAGCTTCAGCCGGACGAACAATGGCAGGCGGCGGCAGCGGCGGCGGTGTCCGAGGCTCCGGCCCTCGGCGGCTCGCGGGCTGCCGGGCTGCAGGCTGGCTGACTAAAGCCGCCGGCGGAGGGAGGGAGCGAGGGAAGAGAGCGAGCGGGCGGGCGGGCGGGCGGGCGAGCGAGCAGCCCCGGCGCGCGCCCTCCCGCCTTTCCTCAGCGAGACGAGGCCGGCGCGGCCCGCGGCCCGCCCGCGCCCCTCCCCCCCGGCTCGCCACAACATTGTAGTAAATTCCTATTGGGCCGCGCGGGAGGGAAGGAGGGGGCCGGGCCCGCGGCCCGCCAGCGCATTGGCTGAAGCCCCGTTCGGGCTCCCGCGTCTTACCTCCCCCTCCCCTAGAGCGGTAAGGAGAGGGGAGGGGGGGGGGGAGAAGGGAAAAGAGAAGGGAGGGGGAGGAAACAAGGGTCTAGCGGCTGTGCGCACGCGCAAGTCGAACCCGGTCTGGAGCTTGAGCCCCGGGTTTCTGGGCTCCAGAAGCACCCGTGTGGAGAATGGGGCAAGCTAGTGCCCGGGGGAACGCGGGTGAGACCTTTCCTCCCCATAGAGGGGGCCCGTGAAGGGGCCGCGATCTGGGGGCCTCAGGAAAAGCAGAATCCGCATGGATGCTGCTGAGCTGGCCAGGCTACCCCAAAAGAACCCCCTCTCCGTGCCCTTAATAACCTCAGGTAAGTCACTCCGCTTCTCTGAGCCTCAGTTTACCCATCTCCTAGCTTGACCATCTCGAGGCTCCCTTCCAACCCTGACATTCAGTAAGACTTTACCTCTCCTGGCAGCGATGTAAGACCTGAAATGGAATCTTAAGAGTTGAGACCAAGCCAAGATTTCACCTGTCTTCTGTCTTCACTTAAGGTTCTCCTATTTCTGCCTGGCATCCACAAAATTATTTTAAAAAACCTAGCCTCCGCGGTCTGGTCTCCAGATGAATTTAGGGTTGCTCTGAGAAGTGTACACGAGTGCATTGCTCTCTAGAAGATTCAAAGGCTGCTTGACCCTTCTACTTCCCACCAAGCGGGTGTGTGAACAGGGCTGCCTCCCCACAGAGCAGAAAGAGGGTTCTGTTGTAAGCACACGCTTAGAAGATAAGACAGGTCCTGCTATTTCATTTTGGAGAAGAGGAAACCAAAGCGGAGAGGGTTAGCCCTGCCGAGATCAGAAACCAAGCAATGTGACATCAGAGCCTGCACATGCCAGCTAGACTGCCTACGGTTGTGGAATCAAAGCCAGTCCACAGTCTCAGCTCGGCCTCTGGAATCAGACTGCTCAGGTCCAGTGCTCAGTCTCAGCCCTCCCTAATTGTCTGACCTTCTTTGTGCCTGGTTTCTGAAGCCATAAAAACAGAATAAAGGCTGGGAGTGGTGTCACCTGCCTGTAACCCTAGGGCTTGGGAAGTGAGGGCTGGAGTAGCAAATCCAAGGCTAGCCTCCACTGCATAGTAAGCTTGAGGCCAGCCTGAGCTACATGAGACTGTGTCCCATAAAAGAGAAGGGAAGACCACAGTCCCACCTCATAGAGTTATTGTAACAATTTATTAATTAATCGATTAGCTGATTAAAATACGTACAGGACTCAGGACGTAGTAAGATCTCTGTTAGGTGTTAATTATACTACTACTTAGAGACTAAAATATCAACTAAGAAGCACATGCAGGCAGATAAACACTCAACTGTTGTCAGGTCTGAGCACATTTCTGCAGTATAAGTCATAAAACCCTTGAGAACCACCTGACTCCCTAAAACAACCCATTCACACAGTCTTCCTCTGTTTTTGGTTTTGGTTTTTTTGAGACAGGGTTTCTTTGTAGCCCTGGCTTTCCTGGAACTTGCTCTGTAGACTAGTCTGGCCTCAAACTCAGAGATCCATCTGCCTCTGCCTCTCGAGCACATGTGTGCACAGACTACCACTGCCTGGCTTCCTTCTTCTGTTTTAATCACAGCACTTTCTGTAGCATTTGCCCCTGTGGCCAGCCTCCTGTCTAATGTTGACTGGTTGAGTCTCTCAAACTGTTGTATTCTGGATCCAGGAGACTGCAAGCTGGAGAGGACTATTGTCCTTCTTGTTTATTGCACAGAATAATGCTGACATATTAAACCAGTGAATGGACTGTCCTCATTTTATTAACTAGAGACTCAAAGAGTTTAAGTGATCTGGGCCAAGGAGCACTTGTTTTTACATACCCTGGCTCCCTGCTTTAAGCCCTTCAGGTTCAGCTGTGCTTTTGATTGGAAAGTTCCAATGCTACCACTTCTGGACCTCAAAGGCTTTTCTAACTCTCAGACAGGGAAATCTGGTACCATAAAGGATGGAGACTGAAAATCCATCACCAAACATACCATTTCCTTTACTACCAAGTTATCCAGGAAATCCAGACTTGTGAAGCTAAATGCTCTGCATGCTAGCCAATGGCACATCACGTTTAAGGAAGCTTGTAGTATTTGTAGTGTTTAGTAATCATTGCTCTGAAAAGAAGTATAAGTCTTAGGCTAGAAGAAACAAGGCAGGTGTAAATCACTCCTAGATTCAGAGTGTTGTGCAACCCCACACCGAAATCGAATGATCTAAGTTTTAAAATCTCCAAGTCAGCTGGGTGGTGGTGGTGGCATTTAGCACTCAGGAGGCAGAGGCAGGCAGATATCTGAGTTCGAGGACAGCCTGGTCTACAGAGCGAGTTCCAGGACAGTCAGGGCTACACAGAGAAATCCTATCTCAAAAAATAAATGAATGAATGAATGAATTCCAGTGCTAGCTTTTCATTCTTAGCCTGAAGATGAAAGAATCTGTGACATATATCTGTACATGAGAGATTTTCTTGTTATTATACACCATCACCTGGTATGTGTCTTATCTCTGAGTATGGCTGAGCTCAACTAATAATGAGGACTAGGGATATAAATAACATCCACTCAGAAGACAAAGAAACTAGCCTTACTCCTGGGCCCATCTGCTGAGCCAGACATCCAGTCCCAGCTCACCCTGCAGAAATTCCCATCGGGCACCAAGGGTAAAGGTCCCAAGCACCATCTCTGAGGCTCATTTCCTAGGCAGAAACACTTTTGGCTCCATACTCACATCTGGGTGGTGGCTGTGCCATGCTCCAAGGCCCAGGATAGGATCCCTCAGGACCATCTCTATCCCATCTGCCAGCTGAGCCCCATCACTACCTCCCCATTACAGCCCTGCTCCTTTCTAGGGAATAAGGGACCCTGTGAGCTGTCGGTTAGCCCCAGGAGCAGTCAAGAGCTCTAAGATTAAAAAAAAAGAAAAAAATTAGCATGAAAGGGTCTTAATCCTTTCCCATTGCAAACTGAGCTCCAGCAAACACATACACCAGCTGCATGAAATAGGGTGAAATGGGATAGTGAAATTAGGTGATGACCAGTGGGGAGAGCCAGGAAGGGGAGACGAGGCCACCAGTGACCTGGAAGAGATGAGATTGGAAGGAAGAGGGAGGGGGGAAAGTTGGAGTCTGACCCATGCTCAAATCTGGGACGGGGGCGGATTAGGGACCCAGCTGGCCTGAAGCCCTGGTGATAGGGCTCATGGAGAATGTTCATCTGTTGTGGCGGGCTTTGAAAAGCTGGGCACGTCAGCTAAATGTTCTGAACAGTCATTACAGAGTGAAAACCAGCCCTGGCACCAAAGGCACACAGAGCAGAACACGCATCCCAGATTCTCCTTGCCATCAAACTTACACTATTTATTACGCTATTTTATTTAAAACTAGGGGCTCGCATATGCTAGGCAACCATCCTGCCACTGAGATAGGGTCTCACTCTATAGCCCAGGTTGGCCTATAACTTGAAGCAATTCTCCTGTCTCAGCCTCCTGAGTAGCTAGGAGCACAAGCCTGGCTATTTTAGGCCTTATAAACAGAAATGGTTAAGCAGACAAACTATACTGGGGTGGAAATTACTATTACTACAAAAAGAATGTCTTTCTAAGGGAATATTTTTATTAAGCGTACTTGAATTTTAGAAAATACAGTTAAGAATAAGTGTGATTAAATAAAAATATAAATCACCATAAAGTAATGTAACTAATCACCAGTCAGAAATGTAACTACCACAAGGTTCCGATGTAAGACTTTCCCTGTGAATACCTTTCACACATGGGCACACACACACATATTTATACATGCACACATTTTCACTTACACATGCCAAATTAAATAATGGGAAATTGCTGACTTTAAGGTTACAGATTATTAAATATCACCAATTTCATATGCCCTGGCTAATGCATTTTTGTTTTTTTGTGTGGCACTCATCCATGCTTATTTGTGCCTTTGAAGGCCAGATGTCTTCCTCACCTTTCCACCTTGCTTTGTTTTCTTAAGACATGGTCTATCACTGAACCTGGAACTCACCGTTTTGGGTAGACTGGCTGGCCAGTGAGCCCCCGGGATCCACCTGTCTCTGCCTTCTATTACCCCCACCTCACCCCAGCACTGAGATTACAAACACACACACCCACATCCCAGCTTTTACATGGGTGCTGGAGATCAAACTCAGGTCCACATACAAATATGGCAAGCACTTTACCCACTGAACAGCTCCTCAGTCCCTCAGCCTCAAGTATTTTTGGTTTTGTTGTTTTTGAGACTGGGTCTCCCTATGTAGCCTTGGCTGATGTAGAACTCACAGAGATCTGTTCTGCCTCCTGAGTGCTGGGCAGGGAGAGTTGATTTTGTTTGTTTGTTTATTTTAAAATGTATTCTTTGGAGCTGACTTTTCACTTCACAATAGATTGCAAACATTTAAATGATCATCTTTTAAACAATGCTATAGATGTTCTGCAATTTACTTAACCCTCTTGTGGTAAAGTTAGGTTGCTTCCTGTTTTCTTCTCTCATAAATGATGCTCAACAACTATCCTTTTATGCAAATTGTACCTGTGATTATTTTTAAGTACGTTAAACATAGCGTGTTATTTCTTTTAATTAAACAACACAAGGCTGCCTATTTCTGTCTTTCTGAAACAAAGGCAAAAGAAGCTACCAGATGCAATACCTTTGTACAATATCTTATCTTTTGTGTTGGAAAACACAAAGCATGTTTTTCCCTCTTTGACAGAACGTACTTTTCTTATTAAAACTTCTCTTAAGTGGCTGGAGAGATGGCTCAAGTGGTTAAGAGCACTTTTGTTCTTACAGAAGACCAGCATTTGGTTCCCAGGACCCTTTGTGTGTGTGGGGGGGGGGGGGGCTCACAAACCTTGTTACTCCAGCTCCAAGGGATTCAGTGCCCTCTTCTGGCCTCTGCAGGTACCTGCATTCATATGCACATACCCACACACAGACACATTCACATAATTCTAAAAATAAAAGAAATCTGGGGCTAGAGAGATGATTCAGTCAAAAGCACTTGTGGCTCTTGCAGAGGTCTTGGAGTCAGTTATCACCACCTACATGGCAGCTCACAAACTCCAGTTCCAGGAGATCTGATGCCCTCTTCTGACCACCTCAGATACCAGGTATGCATACATACATACATACATACATACATACAAGCAAAACACTTATACACATATACATTTTTTTTTTTTTTTGGTTTTTTCGAGACAGGGTTTCTCTGTGTAGCTTTGTGCCTTTCCTGGAACTCACTTGGTAGTCCAGGCTGGCCTCGAACTCACAGAGATCCGCCTGGCTCTGCCTCCCGAGTGCTGGGATTAAAGGCGTGCGCCACCACTGCCTGGCTCACATATACATTTTTTAATCTAAAAAATAAAATAAGTATTTTTTTTAAATCCTCTTTAAAAGTTTTCTGTGGCTGAGAGTGGTGGGGCACGCCTTTAATCCCAGGAAGCAGAGGCAGGGGGATCCCTGTGGGTTCGAGGCCAACTGGTCTACAGAACAAGTTCCAGGACAGCCAGGGCTACATACACAGAGAAATCCTGTCTAGGAAAAAAAAAAAATCACACCTTAAAACATAATACAATCCAAACAAATACTGATTTGGAGGAGCTTGGGAGACCACACTGGCCTAAGACTTGCAGGGACCCTCTTACCTCTGCCTTCTGAGTGCTGGAATTACAAGCATATGCCACCACACCCTTAGCTAGATACACTGACTTGATCTTTACATGCCAAGGAATGATGTAGGGAAATATTAAAAAACTTTTATTTTCTGCAACTAAAGCAGAATGTCTCTATCAGAACAGAAAACTTGGTATGGAGAATTCAAAATACTGCAGTTTATATCACACTGAACTCTCAAGTCTGAGTCCAGGTGTCTCGGGCAGCACTCACTGGCATGGCATGGGCACGGTAAACCTGCCAGCTGTTCAGAGCCAGGGCTACGATGGAGTTGCACACTGCAACCCAGGCAAGGAATGCCAACAACACTCCAATTCCCGGTGCATCTGATTTGAAACGGACTTTTGGTCGTTAAGGGTTCTGACGTCTCCTACCATTGCCCAGTTTTTCATGACACCTATTTAATTACACAACCATATCTGGGGTTGCCATCCACAGTTTAAGGAGTCCGGTGAAAGGGAGAGGAGGCAACAAGAAGGCTCGGCAGATACAGGTGCTTGCCACCAGGTCTCCTGACCTGAGTTTGATCCCCACAGGTTGTCCTCTGCTCTCCACACACACATGCACCCACACCCAAACGGGATTTTAAAAAGCTGGAGGTTCACCTGTTGTTTTGTTTGTTTGTTTCTCCCCTTATCCATATATTTTTACATGCAGGCATTTATCAAAAAGGATCATTGGTCTTGCTCAGGGCCCCTGGTCTCTGCTGCGCCATCACCGCTGGGCCCTCAATGGGACTCTTCCTGGACATCCTGTGTCATGGGGAGTCTGTAGCCCTGGGTCCACAGGACTGACCCCTGCCCCCAGCCACCTCCCATGCTCCTGCTGATCACAGATGGGGTGGTTGTGGTGGAGAGCCAACACATAACCCAGGTTCTGGGACTGGGTCGTTAGTTACAGGGCTGCTCAGCCCGCCAGCTCTCCCCTGTCTTCACCACCAGGGTGGGCTCTCCGGCATTGCCCTGGCGAGTTCACTCTTTGCAGCTATGAGCAAGGGGCGGGCCGGTTCTCTGGCTTTCATGTCCTCAGGGTCGGATCTCCCACACCTACATCTTCAAAGCCAGCTCTACTGTGTTGTGCAGGCAAGGTGTAGGGACCACTCTCCTGAGTGCTGCAGCTAGCTGATGGAGGATAGGGTGAGCTCTCCCATTCTCATGACCTCAGGGCCAGCTCTCCCACCTGCCTCAGGCATTGATGGAGCGGGCATCTCTCCTACCCATGCTGCTACAAGACAGATGAGTGGTGGGGACAACTCTCCCATGCTCACAACATCAGGGCTGGCTCACCCACACCTATTGCTAATTAGGCCTTTAGAGACCACCAAGCCCAAGCTACTAACTTTTGAGCATTTTGAGAAATGGACTTGAGGACTGCAACGCACTTGCCCAAGGTCACACAGCACAGTGACAATGGAGTCCAAGCTGGAACCCACATTTTCCAACCCTTACTATAGGTCTCTACTCACAGCTTTCTTTTTAAGTCCAGCTATATTTATTCTACAAAGCTGGAGGCCAAATTAAATCCTACAGCCAGCCAGGCATGATGGTATCTGCATGTAGTTCTGCCACAGGGAAAGCTGAGGCAGGAAGATAATGCGTCTGAGGCCAGCTAAGCCAGAGAGTGAGAACTGTCTCAAAACAGAAGTAAAAACTGCAACCAGAAAACCTAGGGAGATCTGAGCTGAAAGAGACCTTTAAAATAACTTATTTTAAAGCAAGAATTGGTAGTGCAGGTCTATAATCATAGCTTCTCAGATAACTAAGGCAAAAAGGATCAAAATTTCAAGATCTTCCTGGGCTACAAAGTGAGTTTGAGACCAGCCTGGGCAACTTAATAGAACTCTTTCTCAAAATATAAAAAGAGCACTAGGGCAATAACTCAGTGATAAAGTGCTTACACAGTCTCACAAGGCCCTTGGTTCACTTTCCAGTACTAAAACAATACTAATAGTATTTTACTATTGAAAAATAGTAACGATTGGGGACAAGATGTAGCTTAGTGGCAGGATGTTTGCCTAGCATGCACAAGGGCTTGGTCCTCAACACCACAAATGCCCATGCACACATACACATACAAACACATATACAGTAATAAATGGACATACTGGCACATGCCTGCAGAGGGTTGTAAATTTGAGGGTACAAAATGAGTTCAAGGCCAGCCTATGCTATATAGAATTTGCCTCAACACCTCTGCACCCCCACCAAAAAAACAACTACATTTATGAGGGATTTAGAATGTATTAAACACATGCTAAAAGTTGTGTGTGTTATTGCATTTAGCCTAATAGCCTTCAAAGAATTATTAGTGTCAATTACATGTGAAGAAATTATACCACCATCCTCATATTGCTCTCAAGAAAGTAATTAAGCTGGGCGGTGGTGGTGCACGCCTTTATTCCCAGCACTTAGGAGGCAAAGGCAGGTGGATCGCTGTGAGTTCAAGGCCAGCCTGGGCTACAGAGTTGAGTTCCAGGACAGCCATAACTACACAAAAGGAACCCTATCTCGAAAAACAAAAAACACCACCACCAACAACAACAAAAACATCTAGCCAAGACCCTGGAGAAAAGCTGTTGGTCTTACTTCTGATTGCAGCCCTGAGACATCTAAAAAAGGAACCAAGATCTGACCTCCCATGACCCTCCCCAATCCTCTTCTCCCAAAGCCAGAATGAGCCCAGTGACCCTGATCCAGCAAAGCCTCCAGCTCACTCAGGCTTAACCCACTGTATAGCTCTTCCAAGAGCAGGAAACTCCCTTGTCCTAGGAGGTTGGCCAGGGACAGAGAGAGGGGCCGCACGACACCTGCTCACAGAGGCCTGTCTAAAGCTGGTAATGTGGGCCTCGCTCAGCCCTCAACTGAGACAGGAACGAGAGAGAAGGAAACAGGGAGCGGAGGGGAGTGATTAGGTGTCTGGAGTGCAGAGAGGCAGGACAGTCCCTCAGCCACCCAGAGCTGACTTAGCTGACTTCAGTTTCCAGGCTTTTCCATGGTGTGGCTGGGGGGTGTGTCAGTGAGGGAGACGGAAACAATAAGAGAGCCTACCAATGAGCTACAACCATCAATCTTCTGAAATTTGACGGTGTGACTTCCGAAGTGCCGGCAGTCCCCACACTGTGGTGATAGAACTCAAGCAACATCTTATACAGATTTCTATTCACTGCTTCTCTCCAAGTCCATCTATATTCATTCTTCAGAGCTGCAGAGCAAGCTAAATTCTATAGCCATGTAGCCTAGAAATAGCTGAGCTGGAAGAAGCTTAGAGACGAGGTTCACGAGACAGCTCTGCAGGGATGCTCACAGCCAGACCTGACATCCTGAGTTGGATCCTCAGAAGCTACCATCAGGGAAGTTGAGAACCGACTCCCACAAAATGTCCTCTGACCTCCACAGGAACAAGCATGAGTAAATAAAGAAATAGGTAAATGTTCAGAAAAAGAAAAAAGCCTTAAAGATAATTTATTATTAAAAGTAGTAAGAATGGGGCTGGAAATGTCGCTCAGTGGCAGAGCATTGGGCAGGCATATTCATGGCCCTGGATTCAATCTCCAGCACCAAACACCAAAAAGCAGGGGGAGGGGCATAAACTAGATGGTTAAAACAACAGGATGGATTTTCTCACATTTCGGGAAGCTACAAGTTCAAGATCAGGATGCCAGCATAGTCCTGGCGAAGTCCCTCTTCCTGTGTCCCCACATGGCAGAGTGACCTTTCTGACATTTGTTCTCATAAGGGAACTAATCCTGTCATGAGGGCATCACCTTCATGATCTTCAACCATCCTACCTACCTACCATTCAAGGGCTCCATCTGCAAACACCTAAGAATTCTGTGGAGACATAAAGATTCAGTCTGCACCACGTCCTCCAATCTCTGGCTCCCTCACCAGTCAGATGAAGGTGGCTTTGTTTACCAGGCTGTCTCACGGGATGGCCAGAAGGGTAAAATGAGGTGTGCGGGCTGGAGAGATGGTTCAGTGGTTAAGAGCACTGGCTGCTCTTCCAGAGATTCTGATTTCAATTCCCAGCAACCACATGGTGGCTCACAACCATCTGTAATGAGATCTGGTGCCCTCTTCTGGCCTGCAGGTATGCAGAGCACTTGTATGCATAATAAATAAATAAATCTTTAATAAAAAAAAAAAATATCCGGGCAGTAGTGGCACACGCCTTTAATCTCAGCAGCACTGGGAGGCAGAGCCAGGCAGATCTCTGTGAGTTCGAGGCCAGCCTGATCCAGGACAGGTACCAAAACTATACAGAGAAGCCCTGTCTCGAAAAACCAAAATAAATAACTAGATAGATAGCTAAATAAGTAAGTAAATGAGGTGTGCAAGAGTTCTGCAGATTACAAAGCACCACCCTGCACCATGCCAGATTTTTCTTCTTTTTTGAGGCAAGGTCTTGCCAGCCTCAAACCCTGATCTGCCTATCTCCACCTCCCAAGTCCTAGGATTACAGGCACATAGATGGCTTAGCAGTTAAAAGCATTTGCTGCTCTTACTGAGGACCTGGGCTCAATTCCCAGTACCCACATAGTAGCTCACAACCATCTGTAACTCCAGTTCTGGGGACCCAACACCCTCTCTGAACTCTGTTGACACCAGGCACATATGTGGTATACAAACATGCATACAGGCAAAACATTCATACACATAAAAATAATTTTAAAAATATTTATGTGTATGTATGTATGTATGTATGTATGTATGCCTGCATGAGTCTATGTACATCATTCATGCACGTGGAAACCTGCAGAGGTCAGAAGAGGGTGCCAGCTCCCCTGGAACTGGGGTTACAGATAGTTTTAGGTCACCTGATGTAGGTGCTGGAAACTAAACCCTGGTCCTCTGCATGAATAGTAAGTAAGCAGTCTCACACTGAACCATAACTCCAGCCCAGGACTTTTGTTTTGAGTTGGTTTTTTTTGTTATTGTTTTTTTTTTGGGGGGGGAAGACATCGGTTTTTTGAGACAAGGTTTTGATATATAGCTTTGTCTGGCCTGGAACTTGCTATGTAGATCAGACTGGCCTCAAACTCATGGAGATCCACCTGCCTCTGGGTCCTGAGTGCTGGTATCAACCCAACTTGACTTTTAATTTAAACCTGTTATAGACCACACAGAAAGAACCCTCCAGTCAAGGCAAAAGCCTTGCAGAAGTGAACACCCACATTGAGCTCCTCTTTTGTACAGGTCTGGGGATGCCAGCAGGAGCAAGATGAGTCCCCGTCACTAAAGTAACAGCCACCAGCATCATCTCACGTGTGGGTGACGGCAGGAAGAGGTAAGAAGACTGTGGGGTTCTGAGGCAAGGACACTGGGTTCAAACCAAAGCTCCACCATCAACATGCTGTGTCACCTCCCCACCCTCCTTATCTGTAGAGTGGGGTGGCATGTGTCAACCTCAGTGCCCAAGTGTCATATGCAATGTCACCACGCCTCAGCAGCAGCCTCCTGAGGAAGGCAGGGCTACCTCCCGTTTACAGATGAAGCAGAAGCAGGAAATTTGCCCAGTTTCCTCAGCTAGTAAGGCTACCTCAGCCTCGCCCTGCTGCTAGTCATTTCCACGATGGGCTCTGGGATAATTCCAGCAAAGACAGACAAGCCTCAATGCTGTACTCACGTTCTCCTAGTAAACTTCACACTCACCTCCAGAGAGGGCACAAATAACCACCTTTTCTAACTTTAGGAACTGAAATCAACTGTGTGGTAGTTTATCCTCACAGCAGGAAGGAATGTAATTGCTTGTATGACTTCTCCAGTCCTTACCCATTACACTCCCCTGCCTCTTTCCCAGTGAAGCCAAGCAGGCATCCTCATCCTGCCTGACAGACAAGAACGCAGAGGCCTAAGAAGTCCTGTTTGCCTACAGTAGCCCAGCAAGTCAGCTAAGAAGACCTAACCTCGGCTCCTTCTTTGTGTTTCTTTATTTTGTTGAGAGAGAGAGAGAGAGAGAGAGAGAGAGAGAGAGAGAGAGAGAGAGAGAGAGAGCGAGCATGCAAGTGCCTTTGGAGGCCAGAACAGAATGCCAGATCCTCTGAAGCTGGAGTCACAAAAGGTTATAAGCCGCTGGAAATGGGTGCTAGGAACTGAATTCTGATCCTCTGTGAGACGAGCATGCATTCTCAACCACAAAGGCATATCCAGCAGATACCAGTTTGTTTTACAGTGCTGGGGACCCACACCAGGGCCTTGTGTATACGAAACAGGGCTCTATCACTGAGTTGCACCCCTACCCCCACATTCCTGGTTTTAAATCCAGTGTTATTTTCTCCGTTCGTAACTGCTGAATCCTGAGTATCTGAACATGTATATTTGGAAGCCCCATAGCCAATCAATCCCATAGGAGTGTGAGGGCCCCCACTACACCAGGCTAGGCCTAGGAAGCAGAGAGTCCTGGGGAGAAATGCTGCAAGATGCTGTCCAGGGAGACAGCCGCTGAGCTGGTGACCCACGAGTCTCCTGCTTTGGAAACCTCCATCTTCATCTCCCTAAGTTGTTGGCTCAGAGCTGGGAGCTGGGTACCCACTCACCAACGCAGCTGTCTGCTAGGATTTCTGCTGAAAAAACAAAAAACTCCATCATGTGGGCCGACGTGCTAATTACCAATAATGACATAATAACCATTGTGGGCCCAACAGCCAAACAGCCCCAACTAGAAATTCTGCATAGCTCAGACTTAGGAACAAAAGACTTGGACACTCCAACTGAAACTGATGTCCTGGCAGAAAATATCAGAAGCAAAAGGGCCTCAGAGTTGATCCAACCAAAGTATTATCTGGCAAATGGACAGGGGAATGAGGACTCATTTTCCCTGGGGTCATGAACACTCTCATGTGGTCATTTACTGAGACTCTACTACACACCCAACATTTGAAACCTACACAGAAAGAAGGCTTCATTTACTCATCAATACACTCAGACAGTTATTAAACACCCACTATGTGCTGTTCCATGTACACAGTATGAATCACTGAGTAGGCAAAAGCCACCACCATCGCCAGGCTTACATTCCAATGAGGGAAAACAGACAATAAGTAAATAATCTGTAAAGGACAGCAGATTAGAGTGATCAGTGATATAGAGAAGGCAAGGAAGGAGGTGAACTGGTGTCAAAGTTCAGAGAAGGAATAGTGTTTAGGTGGGTGTGATGGCACACGCCTTTAATCCCAACGCTCAGGAGGCAGAGGCAGCAGATCTCTGTGAGCTGGAAGCCAGCCTGGTCTACAGAGCAAGTTCTAGGACAGCCAGGGCTATATAGAAAGATCCTGTATCAAAAAAAAATTTTGTTTAAATTATGTGTAATTGATGGTGGGGTGGTTTGTGCGTGTGGGTGCAATGAATCCCCTGGAGCTGGAGTTAAGGCAATTTTAAGTCACTTGATTTAAAAATTAAATTATAAAATAAATTAAAAAATAAAAAAAAAAACTGGGAACTGAATTTGGGTCCTCTGCAAGAGCAGGACACACTCTGAACTGCTGAGCGGCCTCTCCTGCCCCACTATCTCAATTTTAAGTCAGATAATCAGGAAAAGCCTTATTAGGAAGAAGACATTGAAACAAAAATTTAAGATGAGACAGTAAGACAAAAGGGTATTATAGCTATAGAAGGTTGAATGTTCCGGAACTGTCCAGCGCAAAGGCCCCAGGGTGAAGTATGCCCGGGAGTATAAGCCCCACCATTAAGAGCGGGGAGGAGGGCAGACACCGACTAGTGGGCACTGTGTGCTTCGGCTCCCTTAAGCTTGCGGCAGGGGTGGAGGTCTTTGCTGTCTGACCCTCTGCTTGCTCCTCCTTCCTCCGCTCTGTCTCTGGAAATCCTAACTGTGAGTTGGGTAAATGAATGGACAAATGCCACCAAGGGTGGCTCCCTGAACTCAATGAACTGTTTTCTGACTAGCCTTTTCTCTTCCTGGCATCTACTAGCTATCAGACAGTAGTCACCCCAGTGTGTCAGCGTGGATTAACCACTTCACACGGATTATACAATGTGGTGTCCAACTCATCCGTGGGAAGGCGCGAATCTGCTTCCCCCTTCGTAACAGGGAAAGCTGAGACTCACTGAGGTCAAGCAGAGGCTGGAGGCCCCATGCCAGTGAGTGGTGGGGCTGGGGTTGGTTTGCTTGTTTGTTTTGAGACAGGGTTTCCCTGTGCAGCTCTGGCTGTCCTGGAACTCACTCTGTAGACCAGGCTGGCCTTGAACTCAGAGATCCACCTCCTTCTACCTCCTGAGCACATGGATTAAAGATGTACGCCACCACTCCCCAGCTGGATTTTTTTTTTTTAATTTATTCTTACTCTATGTGTAAGTGTTTTGGATGGATAGAAGGATGGGTGGATGGATGGATGGATAGGTGGATATGTACCATATGCGACCACATCTGTAATTGGTACCCACAGAGGTCAGAAGAGGGCATTGGATCCCCTGGAGCCAGAGTTACAGAGGGTTGTGAATCACCATATGGGTGCTGAGAATCTTGAACCTAGGTCATCTGCAAGAGCAATAAGAGCTCTTAACCACTCAGCCATCTCTCCAGTCCTGAGGCTGAGATTTAAACAGGGTCTCCTGTAGCTCAGGCTGGCCTCAAACTCACTATGTAACTGAAGTTAACCTTGAACTTTTCTGATCCTCCTGCCTCCACCTCCAGAGTGCTGAGATCACAGGCTTGGGGCCACTATGCCCCATTGGGCTCATGTGATGCTGGAGGTGCTGGGGATGCTGGGAATCCAACCCAAGTCCTCATGCATGCTAGGCACCCTACCAACTGAGCTACACCCCTAACCCCAGGTATCTACTTCTAAACCTACCATGTATCAGGGACCTACGATCACTCCATACCCTCCTTTCATAAGTCAAAGCAGAGGCAGAGAACCTAGTGACCCCTAAAGCCTGGCAGAGGAAGAGCTGGAAAAACCGATGCAGCCCGCACCCTGCTGCACTTGGGGTTGCAGGCCAGGGGTTCTCTTGGAAGCCTTTCTGGCCTCTGCAGAGGTCTGTGTCATCCTTACTCCCAAAGGTCGGTTCCAAGGAACTCACCATAGTCCATCTCTGTCCCCTTAGCCTGGGCAGAGCAGGACCCTCTCTACTATCTGCCACTGTGCACAGTGGCCCCACATCAGGGGAGGCTGCAGAAGGGAAACTGTCGTGGGTGAAGCTATGATATCCCAGCCAACCCAGAGAGAGGGCCAAGATGCTGAGCCTCTGGCTTCAAAACTGGCTCATCGGGTTTCATTTATTCAACAAGAAACCTATCAGACAGGCACGGTGGCACGTGCCTGTAATCTCAGCGCTCAGGAGTTTGAGGCAAGAGTAGGAGAGTTCAAGGATAGCCTGGGCTATGCAGAGAGTACCAAACCAGCCTAGAATACATACAGTCTAGACCCTGTCTCAAAATTCTAAAAGAGGGACTAGAGAAATGGCTCAATGGTTGAGAGCATTTGCTGTCCAGCCATGAGGATCTGAGTTCATATCCAGCATCTACATAATAAGGTGAGCATGGTCTGGGTGCTCCTATAACTTCAGTACTATTGTGAGATGGGACAGGGACAGGAGGGTCACTGGAGCTTGCTGGTTTCCAGCCTAGATGAACAATGAGAGCTCTGCACTCAGAGAGAGACCCTGCTTCAAAGGTATAAGATAGAGACTTATACAGGATACCTGACATCCTCCTCTGGCCTTCACAAACACATACAGGCATGCACTTCTACCACATACATATACAACACACACACACACACACACACACACACACACACACACACACACACACACACAGCAAATCCAAAAAGGAACCATATTAAACTGCAGATGGGATAGGGTAGAAGTTTAAGAGGTAGAAGTTTGTGATCCTAGAACTCAAGAGGCTGAGGGAGGAGGATTGCTATGAGCTGAAGAGAAGCCTGGGCCACAGAATCAGACTATCTCCCAAATAGCAATGGCAGCAGGGACCCACTCTCGAGGGGTTACCGGAGCTTCCTCTTCACTGTTAGCCTTCCTCACAGCAAGATCAGCCCTGTTCCACGGCAGAGGAAACCGAGGCTCAAGGGCCAGAGCAGGGCATCCAGAGAGTTACAGCCCCTGCCAGAACACTGACCCCCACACCAAGCTGACCATCCAGGGCTGCACTAGCCATGGCCTTCCGAGACACAGACTTTCTCACCTAACTCCCATCTCCATGCCAGAAGAAAGGGTCATCAACTTCCAGGGGGGAAAAAAGAAAGCTACTAATTTCCTAAATATTTGTCCATGTTTCCGGACTACTGCTGGCTTTGGCCTCCAACCAGAGAGGGTCATCTAGGGTAAGGAACAGAGGGTGCCCAGGCCTCAGGACTAAGAGTCCTTGGGCCTGAGGCCAAGGCGGGGTCAAGGAGCAGGAGGGGAGCCATCTTGGCAGAAGGCCAGGGCCCCCCTGGAGACTCAAACTTGTTTCTTACTCCTTTCCTTCCTTTGTGGCCAGCGTGGCTGCCAGGACAGGCAGGGGAAGCCACGGGTGGGGACCCGGAGGTGGAGAGCTTTCGTGACAATTTCATTAGAGCTCCTGCGTGTGGTTGCACAGTGTAGACACTGGACCAGTTCTCAGGGATCACCCACTAGTGATCTGACCCGCTCTCTGAGGAAGGCCAGCACGTCCCCATTTCCCTGAGGCGGGAACTAAGACACAGAGCAGGGGCCACAGTGCCTGAAGCCCACAGAGCTTGTCAGTGACAGGGCTGGCAGAGAACCCAAACTGTTGGCCTAAAGGGGGCCACTGGGGGTGGGGATTGGAAGGGGGAGAGGCAGAGAAATGAAATTTGAACAGGTTAAAAAAGGCCCAAGCTATCTCAGGAAGTGGGGGTTCAGGAAGGCATGAGGAGTCAGAAGTCAGCCCCTGGGGGCTAGAGAAATGGCTTAGAGGTTAAGAGCACCGACTGCTCTTCCAGAGGTCCTGAGTTCAATTCCCAGCAACCACATGGTGGCTCACAACCATCTGTAATAAGGTCTGGTGCCCTCTTCTGGTCATACATGCTGTACACATAATAAATAAATAAATCTTTAAAAAAAAAAAAAAAAGAAGTCAGCCCCCAAACTCCACACAGTACAACCCCACTTGTCTTCCCAGCGTCACCTCCCATCTCTACCTCCCCCTCTTTCTGCCCCAGCCACAGCACAGTGTGCATCCACCCTGAGCACATGACATGGCTGAAGCCTTTTACACATGCTGTACACAGTACCCACAAAGTTGTTCCCTCCACTAGAGAGCTCACATCATCTAGCTCTTCATTCTTCCCTCTGAGTCCTAGGAGTCGCCCTGATGCTCTGGGTTCACTCCGCACCCGAGGGGCAGGAACTCGTGGGAGTCGTCTCTGCCCCTAGACTCTAACCCCCAAGCCCATGCTCCATAGAGATTCACTGTCTCTAGTCTTTCACCCCTGAATCTGAGAGACACGCAAAACAGGTTTTTATGTGTTTGCATTCAAGGAAAAGGAGGGTAAGGGAGAGGCTGACATGGACAGGCCTAGAGCCCAGGGTTTCTCTGTACCACACAGACCGTGTCAGGCACCGACACTAAGAACGCATATCCCAGCCAGACCCACCAGAATCACACAAAGGAATCCCCAAGACAGGAGGATAAGTCCTGGGGGCCAGAAACCGAGCCTCGATGTCCAGCTCAGACATGGAGTCCAAGAGGGAAGGTGCTGAGACACAGCTAAGTGGCTTCCTTCCCTACCCCTGCTCTGTCTCCCCTGCTCAGGTACACCCCTCAGCCAAAGTATCCCCTGGATCCAAATCACCCCAGGCCCCAAGGCCTCTCTCATCTCAGTCCTCGCTTGCCTGTCCACTGCAGTCCATCATTATGCCCCCCTGACCCTGCCTCCTACACAGATCTGACATCTCCCGCTGCTGCGTGGCACAGTTCCCAGGCCAATATCACAACACTCCTCCCCTAAACAGATGGCCCTGACTCTGCTCTCCTTGTGTAACATCCAATGGCTCCCACTGCCCTGGGGTCAGGTCTCCGATTCTCCCGAGCCTGTCTTGGGAGGGGCATTTCCCCAGGTGCTGGTACCATTCCACATCTTGGCATGCACAGTTCCTCCCGGAGGAATAGCCTTCCTTTCTCCTCGCCTCTGCCTAAGATCACCTATTCACACTTCAGCGTCAGTCAAAGCTGGATACAGTGCTTTGAGGGCCCTTCAGACCAATTAGACACTGAGCTCCCCCCAGAGGCAGAGGAAAGGGTCCATACAGAGTCCCTCTAGCCCCACACCAGCATGGGGCCTGGCACAGACTGGACACCAGAAAAAGCAGGTGGCTAGGAAATGGAGGTGCATTCTTACCTCTATGAAGCCACCTCCCCACCCCCTTTCCCCTCCATGTACCTTTTGGAACCTGTCAAACTAGATTGCTATCCACTTGCTCCCAGCAGTGCCCTCCCAGACCTGATTTCTACTGTCCCAAAAGGGACATCTTTACATTCTCAGAACGATGCCCATAATCATAATTATAGTAATAACAACCATTACCACCATTTATTGGGTGCTCAGTGTGTGCCTGGTTATTTCATCCTCACAAGAACCCTAGGAGGGAAGGAGTTGTTTTATTGTCCTCATTTAACAGATAGGGAAACTGAGGCTCCAAGAAGCTATCTTGCCTAAGGGCACACAACTAGTAAGCACTCAGGGCTGGGTTCACAGCCAGGTCTGTCTGACCTACGGCCACTGTGCTGCCCAGCAGCCTCCTGATTTCTATAATCTCACCTCCTGGAACTTAGCACAGCAGCTCCGCTCCCACCAGCCTGCAGCTGGGCACCAGAGGTGGACAGAGAGGACACTGACACAGTACTGCTTTTTAGGGGGGATAACATGGCTGGGGGTTAAGAGCACTGGCTGCTCTTTCAGAGGTCCTGGGTGTGATTCCCAACACCCACATGGGAGCTCACAACAGTCTGTAACTCCAGTTCCAGAGGATCTGACACGCTCTTCTGGCCTCCGAGGGCAGCAGGCACACATGGTATGCACAGACATACATGCAGACAAAACACTAATACACATAAAATAAAACTCAATATTTTGTGTAGGAAAAAAAGGTCACTGGGAGGAAGACAAGAGGTCATGTGCCTGGAGGAGCAGACAGGGCCAGTGAGAGAGATGGGCTCAGTGGGTAAGGCACGTGCCCAAGGAACCGAGTTCAATCCACAGGGAAGGGAGCAAGTTCCCAAAACTTGTCCTCTGACTTCCCCATGTGAGCTGTGACACAGAAGCATCCTGACTCCCTCATTCACACACATGCACATGTTCTCTCTCTCTCTCTCCCTCTCCCTCTTCCTCTCTCTCTCTCTCTCTCTCACACACACACACACACACACAGACACACAAAAATAATAATAATAATGGTAATAATACAATTTAAAATTTAGAAATAAATTTTAAAAATAAGTTAAAATGAACGGATTAAAATAAAGCATCAAAAACCCGGAATATGGAAAATAAGATAATTGACAGTGATACATATGACTTGAACTTCTCAGGACACCTATACTTAGGGGGACAAAATTCTCCAGGATCCTTTGTTGTGGAATATTACTTTAACTAGGCAAAGATGTGTTACATTTGTCTGTGTTGTGCAATAATTCTTTAACTATGTAAAGGTGTGTTACATTTGTTTAGTGATGTAAAGATGTATTGCTTTGCCTGCCTAAGGTACCTGATTGGTCTAATAAAAAACTGAACAGCCAATAGCTAGGCAGGAGAGGGATAGGTGGGGTTGGTGGGCAGAGAGAATAAGTAGAAGGAGGAATCTAGACTCGAGGTGAGAGAGAGAGAGAAAGAAAGAAGAGAGCGAGTGAGAAAGAGCGGGAGATACCAGCCAGCAACAGAGTAGAACATACAGAATGAAAGGTAAAAAGCCCTGAGGCAAAACATAAATAAAGAGAAACAGGTTAAATTAAGTTATAAGAGCTAGTGGGACAAACATAAGATAAGGCCAAGCATTCATAATTAATAATAAGTCTCCATGTCCTGATTTGGGAGCTGGTTGGTAGCCCAAAAGAAAGACTGCTACAGCCCTTCCCCCAGCTAAAGCCACGTGAGCAATAATCCTAATGCTTATCTACCTGTCTATTCGAGTCAAACAACCCTCCGAGGGAAGAGTCATTTATTAACCCTGTTTCACAGGCCAGGCCACCAAGGCTAAGAAAGGCCACGGAGCCAGGTCACACAGTCAATCATACCAGGCAGAGCCCAGTCCGCATTCCAGTGCAGGGGCATTCGGGGACTCCCGAACCCTGGATTCCAGCCCAGCTAATAAGAGTTAAAATTAGGAGTAAGGAGCTAAAAGGATGAACATTTCTCTGAACTCTCTTCCAGAAGGAGCCTAGGCTGAGGAAGCCAAATATCAGCCTCATGCTGGGCTGCTTCTGGATGCTCCTTCCCAAACCCACTGGGGGAAAGTCTTGTGATATGTATGTCACAGATGAGGTCACAAGATCCAGCTACCACTTGCCCAAGGTCCACCACTAGGAAAATGACAATAACTCAGAATCCCTCCTCACCCCTCCCACCTTCAGGCCAAACCTTCCCGACTGCCCCTTGGGAAGTTTCCCATCAGAAGAAAGCAAAGGCTTTGCCAGGCCCACCCTCCCAGGAGGTCCAGTTGCTTTTCACAGCCGCTAAAGAATTCACAATTGTGCGATGAGATAAGGGTCTCACATTCTCTGAGCCTCAAAGATAGTGGACATTTTGTATCCATCTTACATTTTCTGAGCCTCAAAGATAGTGGATATTTTGTATCCACTAACTGTTCGTTTAGTTCAACACACAGCACATGGTGGGATACCTAGTAGAGCCTCAACAAATGTCTTCGTTCATTCAGAAATGTCAACTGAGCACCTACTACATGCCATTCTGTCCTTGGTGCTAGAGACACAGCCGTGGAACAGATGAACAAAACCCCTGCCCTGGTGGGGCCTGTATATATAGGAGCAAATACATATGTCTAGAAGGTATCAATATTCTCCTTTTGCAGACGTGAAACTGTGGTACAAAGAGCCACCCATTTGTAAGTGGCAGAGTAAGGATTCTATTCCAAGCCATCTGCCCTAAAGCCCTCTGGGTCTTTGTCAGGCCACCCCTGAATCACTACCCATTATGTCAAATATCAAGAAAGAAATGACTCACTATCTTAACTCCAGAGAGTACCTTCTCTCAGCACTTCTGCCCTGACCTCTTGTGCCTCCCGGTGGCCCCAGAGGCACATGCATGCATCAGAATGGCACAGAACGGCCGGTTACGTCAAAGCAGTACTTACCCAGAAGTAGCCGTTGTGGTCACACAGCCAGTCAGGGAGAGGCAGTGGAGCCATCGTCAGAGTGGCACATGGAAACAAAAGACAGAGTGAGACACGGCACAAATACCAAACTCTGGGGTCCTGATCAGCTAGACCTGGGCCAGTGGGGAACCTGCCTCCCCCACCACCCGGGGTGCCTCTGGCACTCTGATGACCAGATACTATCCAGGAAGCTATCATCTGGGCCCAGTCTCCTATGGACATCCATAGCATCACCAGGTGCCAGGTACTGGGAATGCAGCCTGAAGTCAGACAGGGCCTTAACCTTATGAACCTAAAGTGCAGCGTGGAGGTGTAAATTCCCTAAATTACTGCTGTGATGCATGCATCGAGGCGACCGTAAGTACCTGGGTCAAATCCTGCCTCTACCATTTACAGCTCTACCACTGGTGTCATTCGGGGGATTTCCTAATTTCTCCATGCCTCCTTCACTTACCTGAAACATACGGAGCAGCATCCGGATCCACAACTTAGGGCTAGGCAGGACTCTAAGAGTTCACCTATGAGAACCTTTTTGAACAATGCTTGGCATACAATTTGTTCATAACCTGTAGCCACTATGACTACAAAGGGCTGTAGGCAGGGGCCTTGGAGGGACCTCGAGTGGGTGAGGCCACCATATTCCCAACAGGAATGCTGCTGTTGGGACCGAGGGAGATAAGAAGTGAAGTCTGGGCACAATGCCTGGGTGCTTCAATGGCTCTGTAAGCACTGCTGTTCACCTTAGGGTGTTCTCCAGCACGCCCCCACCATGAGAAGTTCATCAGGGCTATGGCAAGTGCCCCTCCCCACAAACACACCCGGCACTGCAGCTTTGAACTGAAAAATGACCAGCCACCATAGTCTCCCAATTCTACATCCGTTCCAGCTTGCTCTTCACAGTCACCCAGAACACTGTGACGGTGAAATCGTTACTGTTTCCATTTTACAGACAAGGACAGAGGGTGAAGGAACTCCCTGTGTGTCCTTGGTGGCATCGTTTGGGTCTCCAGCCTACTGACGTGAGTAGAGGTCACGTTCACGTGGATTATGTCGTCTAGATTCCCCTCATTTCTCCCGCGGGGTCTCAGCAGTGCTGGCTGCAGTCCAGACAAGCCTTTGACCTCTTCCCTCTGGAACTGTCATTGTCCGGCAGCCAGCTTTAGGACACAAGCTGCTCCTGAAACCACCCCTCCAGGCTCAGTCATTGGCGCCATGACCCCTGGTCTATCCCTATAGCTGACCTCAGCCACTCATCGATAGGTTGAGCGATGTCTACATTCACTCGAATCCACATGTTACAGATGGGGAAACTGAGGCCCCAGATGGATCCAAGATTACTTTCCAGCTCTTGCACCAGACAGTCCAAATAAACCCCAGTGGGCCCTGCGATGCACATGTCCCCCATCTTTCTCCAACCTGTTTCCAGATCCCCAGCTCAAACATCCCGGAGCTCAGAGCTCGATCCAGAAGTCATGAGGCACTTCTATAGGTTAGGACTGAGGAATGGAAGTATCTCAGTGGGAATGGAGTACTGTGAAATGAAGGCTTCCTGTCTTAGGGAAGATGGGGCTTTGGAGTCGGCTCTAAGTTCAAATCCCAAGCCGGCCACTTCATAGCTGTGTGGCTTTGGTCAAGGCAGTTTGACCCCATGAACTCCTATGAAACAAGGGTGATGCTTCATGAGGTGCTAAGGATTAAGTGAGTTAATGCTACACACACCCTTAGAACAGTCAATAGGCAATGGCCCTAACTAATTACAGAACAAGGCCAAAAACAGGGTCTGTGGGCTCACTACATACAGCCTCAGTCTAACCCCATTCTATCTCCTCACACAGTTATGAGTCTAAGTTCAAAACAGTTCATGAGGCATGATCATTTTCTACTGTCAAAAGTCACCAGCACAGGGCTACAAGATGGCTCAGCGGTGAAGAGCACTGACTGCTCTTCCAGAGGACCCGGGGACCCAGGTTCAATTCCCAGCACCCACATGGCAGCTGACAATTGTCTATAACTCCAAGATCTGACACCTTCACATAGACATACATGCAGGCAAAAGCACCAATGCAAATAAAATAAAAATAAATAAAATTATATATATATTTAAAGTCACCAATACAGGAATGCTAGGACACACAGAGACCATAGGCTCATTTCCCTCTCCATAGTATAAAGGGAAGCTGAGATCCAGGAGGAAAAGTACCTGGTCCACAGACTATGAAAGGATGGAATCCTGCCCTATGATAAACTGTAGGCCCTGGGGAAATTCTGAACACACACACACAAGCACATGCACTCACATACACACACACCGACCTGTCATACAAACCCAATCGGCAAACCCAACAGATCTCAGCCACGACAGCCTTGGCAAGGAGGCCTATGTGAGTGTCCTATCCAGTTCTGTTGCTAGGAAACCTGGATGGCACATAGTAGGTGCTCAGGAGGCTTAGGAAACAACCAAATGAGGTTTTCTGTCTTCAGTCTGAGGGTCCTTGCTAGGCCTCTCCCTTTGTATTTTCTCTCCTGATCCCCACCCTAGCCTCTGTCTCACCCCGCACCCGGGTCCTCTCAGCTGGGCCTAGCTCCAGCTCACAGAGTGCTGGGCCTGCTCCGAGTCAGCATCTTCCCAGCCAGCCTGGGATATTCCTACCCAGCCAGCCAGGCCCCTGGCCAGGGTCCACTGCGGAGCAGTGCAGGCTCGGCCTCATCCCCACCGGCCTCTAGGTGGGGCAACCTGGTAGTCCTAGGAGCGTCTGTGGGTACCCAGGGCCCACAGAGGGAAGTCAGCCTGGTCCAGACAGTGCAGGGACATGTTGATCAGGAGACTGCCCGGGTGTGGGGTGCCACCCACACATCCAGCCACTCCACCCAAGTCCCATGTTGCTGGGACCTAGCAGGTGCTGACTAAATCTCCTGTATACACAGGGAAACCTCAGGTCCCACCCACCCCCACCCCTGACCTCCACTCCATTCCCTTCTCAAAACACCCCACACTGGTGTGTTCTCATACCAGCCACCAGTCCGGCCCCTGCAGACTTTTTGATTCATCTGATGCCTATAAGGTCCAGATTATTGGCGAAAGGGGCTGGGAGAGGGCAAGTGACTTAGGCAAGGTCACACAGTAACAGCTGGCCCGGGACTCAAACCTCGTTCTTCTGCGTGTAAAACCTGTGCGGTTCTGACAGTACCCTCCCTCTCTGTTCCCTATAGTGTCTGGTTCCCTTTCTTCCCAGACCTTGCACCTCCTTCTGCAATCTCCCTCTCCCGTTCCCACCTCACAACTTGCTCTAACACCTCGTTTCTGTGCACCCAACAGCAGCAGGGACCAGAGGCTGCCACTGAAAGCTATTTCTGGGGTCTGTCTCTGGCTTAAGAGGGTCTTGATGGCAAGAAGTAACCCCAACAGGTGCTCCTTAAACACAATGTCTGCTGTTTCTACTTCTCTTCCTCCTCCATCCCCAAGCAAGTCTGGCCTCCCTTCCCCAGCCCAGCCCAGCCCCCTGCCAGCATCGACCTCCAGGGCCCGAGCCCGGGTGTGGATGTGGAGACGAGAATTGACTGGTGTTGGGGAAGAAGAGGTTCTGCGACAGTGCTCTGGCCTCTCCCTCTCCCCTTCAATAGCTGAGGACCCGACCCTGACTTGGCACCAAGCAGCTATCCCTGGAACTCCCAGCTGCCCTAAAGCCCACCCCGACCAGCCATTCTCCCCAAGCCTCTACGTTTGGGAGAAGGCTCCGGGGAAGAGAAGGGGCTATCGCTTACATGCAGCCATTCCCTCCCAGGGGAATCCAAGGGCCCTGAAATAACTACACAACCCATGAGGTTTCCTCCCCTCCCGCGCCTTTCTCAGCAGATTCGGCCTGGGGTCCATCGAAACAAGTCCCCGCCTCCAGCCCGCAGGGCTGCGGGGGTCCGGTCCTCCCCAAAGAGGTGGGGCCTGCAGGGAAGTGCGGCTTGAAGACAACTCTTGGGGAAGCACGGAGGGCAGACAGGGAAATATGTTAGACAGGGAACCCCGAAATGGCAGAGTAGGAGCCTGGCCCCGAGCAGACCAGGAGACCTGAGGCAGAGGAAGTCCCAGCCTGGACGCGAGTGCGTGCGTCCGGGCGGCGACCCGAGGGCCACCCTGACGAGCGGAGCCAGGGTCGCACCTCGCGGGTGCCGGGGTCCAGAACCTCAGTCAGTTACGTAAGGACCCGAGCGGGGTTCCCAGGGTCCCCCACCCACCGTTCTCTAGGCCGCCAGGAGCCCGCGGGGCGCGCAGGGCGGGGCTGGCCGGACGGCCTGGGGCTGCGCCACGGCGCAGAGACCCGCTGCGGACACCCACGACGGGACTCCGGTTCCGGAGCGAGCTCCTGCACGCCGTCTCCCGAGCTCCGCGCACCCTCAACTTTGAGACTCCAGAACCCCTGGGGACCTCAAGTTCGGAGCATGCAGCCCAGGACCTCCAGCACTCACGCCGGGGATTCCGTGACCCTCGGCTCGCCGCTCCCGGGATGGCCCGGGCCCTGGGGAGCGGGCTACTGGGTCCTGAACCTTGTCCCTCCCAGGCACCGGGGGCCACCCCCTAAGGCGGTCCAGACTCACCTGGGCTGCACAGGGGAGAGACCTGGCAGGGACCTGGCCAGGCCGGGCCGGGCCGCGTCCTCGCTCTCCGCGACTCTCTCCCTTTAAGAGGTTCCTGCCACTTTGCCCCGCCGGGGGCCTCCACCTGCACTGACAGGGCAACTCTGATGCGAGGCCCCGCCCTCCCCTCGGGAGGTCCTCTAATTGGTGCAGACAACTGCCAATCTCTGGGGCGGCGGGCAGGACCCAGCACAACAGCCCGACTGTCGCAACCGGGAAGGGGCGGGAGCTGCAGGTGCGGCCAGCCTGGGACGCCCAGCCTAGGGCAGCTCCTGATAGACTCCGAGCGCTCAGGGGAGGGGAAGCACGGAGTTCCTGGATTGGTCGGTGTGGCCGCTGACGTCATGCGGCAAAAGTATAAAGCCATTTGCCACGTGGTGCTGACCCTAAGGCGTTAGGTTGGACTGGAGGTAGTTCTTAGGGAGTTGGGGAAGTGACCTTGACGTTAGACTTACCTGGATCACCTGTCTCACCACTCCATTCTGTGTGACCTTGAGCAAGTCACTTCTCTGAGTTTCCTCAACTAGAAATCCTCTGCTGTTTTCTTGAGAATGAGTGGTATTTGTTAAATACCAATCGCGAGTCTGGGGGCCCAAGAAGGTGTTCATTAACTGGAGTTGTGGATTCTCTTGTGCCCACCCTGTCCCTTAGGGACTTCCCCTCCTTTCTCCTAAGGAGCTGCCCCCATCAACCCTGGCAGGGTTAAGTGGTCACTGGCCTAAGACCCCTCTTCTCCCTCATTTCAGACCTGCCCTTGCTCACAGAGTGCCAAGGTCAGGAAGCTGGCCATCTCCCAGCATAGACTCATCCTAACTAAACCACCCCAGGATTTCAAAAGCTCTTCATGAGATTAAGGCCAAATCTGCCTTAGGATTCCCACCTCCAGAGGACAAACATAATCCCCCTTTTATGTGGAGAAATCAGAGACACATACAATCGTGGAATAGTCACGATACCAGGGAGCCCTGGAGAGTTAGTCTCTTGTTTGGACAAATGGGGAAACTGAGGATCACTGAGAGCAAAAAAAAACCTCCTGAGTTTTGGTGACATGAATGTTTTGTCATGTGGAAGAAGGTCACTCAGGGCACCAGAGAAGCCTTTGGACTCTTTGACCAGACATCTGGATATGTTTCAGTCCGAACTGTGTGAACCCCGAACAAAAACCTGGGACACACACACCTTCAGGCTCCGAAGCTGACCAATACTCCTCTCTCCCGCCCATCCATGCAGTGCTGGCCATTGGTCAAAGCTAGAAACTCCAACAGTTGAGTCTAGACTCTGCGCTTACCTCAGCATCAAGTCTGTGGGTAAACCTCTTCCCCAGGGGCCATAACCATAACACGCTGTAGCACCAACCTTGGGAAGAATTACTATGCTGCTTAAGTGAGAGTGAAAAATACATATGCAAAATTCAATCATGGATCCAGTATTATTTTTTTTTAATTGCTCCCACGTGTATTCACGCATGCCGGAAAGGGCAAACAGGCTATGAATCCGTTAATTTGGCCTCAGGAAACAGGGGCTCCCTTGCCAACAGCTTCTTCCTTTCCCTGGACCCAATCTAAGGGCTGAGGAGAGGAAAAGCCCAGCCTTGGGGTGGACGGAGATATTCTAAAGGGCCGCAGGAGGCCCCACCTCTCAGCTGGGGCACGTGGCTGCAGCTCTGTCGAGTTAAAGCTGCCGGTGGTGGTGACTCAGCAAGCCCAGCGGCTGCCCCAGCCCGATAAGTTTGTACTTGGGAAACACACAGGAGAATGTGTTGGTGAACTTGTGTGTTGGCTGCCGGTGTCCTGGGACTGGGGGCTGGGCTGGGGGTGGGTACGTGTGAGTTTATAGATGGGGCGACTCTTTCTGTGTGCCAGCCTCAGCTTGCCGGGCCTTGGGCTATCCGGACCTAGGGAGTTCTGTCCTGCACCTACACCTCTGTGCCCCAGGCCCCCGTGTGGGTTTCCTGTTGAGGCACTGTGTGGACAACCAGGCCCTTCTCGGTAACTCTACGGGGATAAAGGTTGCTGTCACTGTCCCTGAAAAGGGACATCTTAGCCTCTACAGCCTTCCTAGGGTCATACGTGAGAGGCTCCCCGGAGAGGTGACCTCCCGAAGGAACAGCTCACATTCACTCATCACTAGTATTTTATGTTCATCTGCTCGTTTTATAACGTCAGATTCTTCCAGTCAGAACGGCTTGAAGCTCAGAGAGCTGACCTGACAGCATACAGTCGCACAGTTCTGAAGTACCTGAAGGTGACAGGCAGGGGGCGGCTCTCCCCCTCTGGAGGCTGCTGAGTGCCCAGTTTGCTGGGCCTGTGAGTGACTGATAAGCTAGGGGGAGGGGAAGGAACCTGTTTGTGTCAGCCGCCCTCCCCTTCCGAGAATGTGTGAGCCTCCTTATCCTGTCAGAGCCTGGGTGCTGTCCTCAGCTTCAAGTGGGCTTGAGCTGGGTGATAAAGTGGCCAGGGAAAAGAGGGGGGGCGGGGAGAGGTGACATGTGGATATACATATATGGGAACATCTGTTTCTTCAACAGAACTTCATTGAGCATTTTACTAAAAGTTAACCCCCCCATGCCTGTTTTTTGGTTTTTTTTTAAACATATCTACAATACCAGCACTTGGGAGGTTGAGACAAGAGAATCTGTTCAAGGCCAGCCTGGGTGGGCACATGAAATCCTGTCTCAAAAACAAAGCAAACAAACAAAAAGTTAATCCCTCTCCAAGAGAAGAGAGAGAGAGAGAGAGAGAGAGAGAGAGAGAGAGAGAGAGAGAGAGAGAGAATATGCTCATGCCCTGGGTCTCTCTAGTCATAGTATCTGAGGCAGGGAGAATTGCTTGCTTGGGAGGATTTCAAAGCCTCTGCTACCCTGTCTCAAAACAAACAAATAAAAAAACCACAACTCAAATAAATAAACAAAATTCTTAACCTGCCAGGAGGACTAGCAAGATGACTTATTAGGTAAAGTCCCCAGCTACCAAGCCTGAGATAGATCAACAGGACCCACATGCTGGGAAGAGAGAACCGACCCTCACAAGTTGATCTCTGACCTACACACACACACACACACACACACACACACACACACCACACACACACACACACACACACACCACACACACACACACACACCACACCACACCACACACACACACACACACCACATGCACACATACAGATATAAAAACAATGTTTAAATTAAAACGCTGCCAGATTTGGTCATGCACATGCACAATCCTAGCACTTGGGAGGTGGAGGCAGACAGATCAGGAGTTCAAGGTCATCCTTAGCTACACACTGAATTTAAGATGAAACTGAGATGCTTCCGTAAAATCTTGTCTCTGAAAAACCACTAGTTCAAGACACAGAACTATTGACCAATACCCTGCTCTGTCCAGGGGTAGAAAGAGGAACTCAACTTGGCCAGAGACAGCCAGGCAGCTCCAATCAGCTGCTGTTTGAATCCCACCTCTGCCACTTACAGGAATCTGGCTTCCTCCTGGATCTCACTCCCTGTTTGCTCTTCCAACCTCAGCCACTGGAAGAGAAAGCATTTGTAAGTTACTCTCTGCGGGAAAAGCACATCCCTGCTGTGATTCATGGCTCCAGAGGGGACAGCCTGAACAAATGTGTACTCAGATCTGGGAAGGCAGTGTGGCTCCATCTGTAGGGTGAAGAGTGTTTCCTGGAGGAGGTGACCTTCCAGCTAGATTTTGTCGGATGAATTTACAACGTAGGGATGGGAAAGTACATCGCACGTGGAGGAGCAGCCTGCACAAAGACTCAAAGATAAGACAATAGTAAAAATATGTGTTCCTAGAACAAAACACTGGCTGGCAGAGTTTTAAAACAGAGCAAGCCGTGAGACCAATGTATGGAAGGTCTCAGATGCCAGGTCCAGGCTCAGAAAGACAGATTTGGGGATGGCCGGGCAGTCTTTTAAAGTGGGGCCCTCATAGACTAGTGGGGGTGTGGCCACCACAGGAGGAGGGAGACTTGGTGGTGGGTGTGGCGTCAACTCTTCCTTAGAAGGACCCTTTGAGAGCATGGAACAAATCTCCAGGATGAGCAAGTGGGGGCTGACATAGAGAAAAATGTAAGTGTCCCTTGCCCCAGCCTAGGGCTGGGATAGGTGAGGCAGAGATGGGAGAGTGGGGGTGTCCCCCGACAAATTGTGTTTAGCATGTCTCTCACCCTACCACCAAACACTGAAGAGTTCTAAAAGGCCTCTCTGCCCAAGAGTTCCTCTGGTTTTGTTGCAGTGTGGGGCTGGTGCCAATCCTGCCAGGAACACCTCTGCCCGTGGAAGATGCCACCTCCTGTTGAAACAAACAGCCCTGGGTGTTTGGAGATGCCTGGTGCCTCAGCCCCCTAATCCCACGAGGCACCTTGTTTTAAGGGTGAGTAAATGGAGCGAAATGACCTTCTCGTCAACACAGCCGTTAAGCAGCCCGAGCAGGACTGGAAGACAGCACTTTAGTTTGTTGGAAGAGCGGGAAGATTTGATAGTGTTTGGGGAACCGCTGAGATTCCGGCTCTTAAAATCCAGGACGAAGGAACGGCGGTGTTTGGCGCCACCTAGTGTTAGAGAGGGGAGGGAGCCGAGGCACAGAGCTGAGCCGTCTGGGCTGCCAGGAATTAGTGGCCAGTATCTCAACCCTGTGAGTGTGTGTGTGTGTGTGTGTGTGTGTGTGTGTGTGTGTGTGTGTGTGTGTGTGTGTGTGTGTGTGTGTGTGTGTGTGTGTGTGTGTGTGTGTGTGTGTGTGTGTGTGTGTGTGTGTGTGTGTGTGTGTGTGTGTGTGTGTGTGTGTGTGTGTGTGTGTGTATAAAGGTCAGGTGGATCTCTGAGTTCAAAACCAGCCTGGTCTACAAAGTGAGTTCCAGGATAGCCAGGGCTACATAGAGAAACCCTGTCTTGAAAAAAACAAACTACAGGGGAAAAAAAAGTGGGGGGAGGGCTCAGAGATGGCATAGTCTAGAGAGTGCTTGTAAACTTAGGATCTGAGGGGTTTTGTTAAGATTTACTTATTATTATTATTATTATTATTATTATTATTATTATTATTATGAGACAGAGTTTCTTTGTGTAGTTTTGGTGATTGTCCTGGATCTTGCTCTGTAGACCAGGCTGGCCTCCAACTCGTAGAGATCTGTCTGGCTCTGCCTCCTGAGTGCTGGGATCAAAAGCGTGCGCCACCACCACCCTGCTATTTTTATTATTTTTAATTGTGTGTGTGTGTGTGTGTGTGTGTGTGTGTGTGTGTGTGTGTGTGTGTGCCAGGTGCCAGCGGAATCCAGAAGAAGACAGCATTGGATTACCTGGAATGGTTGTGAGCTGCCAGATGAGGGTGCTGCTGGGAATTGAGCCTGGGTCCTTTGCAAGAGCAGCCTGTGCTTTTAACTGCTGAGTTACCTCTCTAGCCATGGGACCCAAGGTTGTTTTCATTGTCATTGTTTTGAGACAGGTTTTCTCTGCGCAGCCCTGGCTGTTCTGGAACTTGCTCTGTAGCCCAGGCTGACCTCAAACTCAGAGCTCTGCCTGTCTCTGCCTCCTAAGTGTAGGGATTAAAGGCGTGTGCCATGACTGCCCAACAGCCAAGTTTTGTCCCCAGCGCCCACTTAAATAGCTGGGAAGGTGCATAAGTGTGTATATCCAGCACTGGGAAAGCAGAGACTGGAGGACCTCTGGGGGTGCCTATTAGGTCTCGGGGAGGGACTCTGTCTCAAAAAACAAAGCCAAGATGCGGCCAGTGACATGGCTCATGCAAGCTTCTGGCCTGAGTTCAATCTCTGGAACTAAGGTAAAGATGGAAGGAGGACACCAGCCCCATGAAGCTGTCCTCTGAGTCCACGTGTGTATCGTGGCACAAGTGTGTGTATGTGTGCAAATGATAATATATTCAAAGACAATTTTTTAAAACAACAAGGTAGATGGCTCCTGAGGAACAACATTTGAACTTAACCTCCAGCCTCTACATTGTATGTGTATACTTGTGGAGGCCAAAGGCATCGGAGTTGGAGCTACAGGAATTTTGAGATACTTAATATAGGTGCTGGGAACCCATATTTTACAAACTGAATGGAAACGCTGGACACCAGATCTTGTAAACCCAAGCCAAGGTCCTCCCTGGGTCCCAGGAAAATGTGTGGCCACCATGAACCTGTATGTAGGTTAAGTGTGGGAGGATTCTGAATCTCGAACACGATATAGATCTGGGTTTCACAGCCACTCCCCAAGGCTGCTCCTGGCGGCTTTGGTGTGGCTTAGAGCCAGGTAGCTCTTCTGGACTGCTCAGGGACCTTCTGCTCTGTCTTGTAGAACCATCCTTTTCTTTCTAGGTCAGGAGGACTTTGTCATATGCTCCACCTCCCCAGGCAGTGACAGAGCTATTGGCTGAGACCCTGCAGTACTGACAGTCTGTTGTCTCTCTATGGTCAGAATAAATGGACATACCTTTTTGGTTGTTTTTTGGCGCGGGGGGGGGGGGGGGCCACATACATGTCATAGAGTATGTCTGGCCTCTACATGCATATATATATATATGCATGTATATATGTATATATACACATATGTGCAAATCCAAACATACAGGTGCACCCCCCAACACACACACACACACACACACACACACACACACACACACGAATTTATAAGTCAAGTATGGTGGCTTACACCTGTAATCCTAGCACTTTGGAGACTGGGGCAGGAGGATTTCTGCAAGTTTGAGTGCTGTGGGACAATCTTTGTACATTGTAAATGTGTATACTCTCATTGGTTAATAAAGAGCTGACTGGCCTACAGCTGGGCAGAAAGAGATTGGGTGGGAGAGCCAGACTAGGAGGATGCTGGGAAGAAGAAGGGTGGAGTCTCAGGAGTTGACAGCAGATGCAGAGAGAAGCAAAGTGGGCATGCCATACTGAGGAAAGGTACCAAGCCACGTGGCAAAGCATAGAGAAGAAATATGGGTTAATTTAAATGTAAGAGTTAACTCGTAACAAGCCTGAGCTATTGGCTGAGCATTTATAATTGAATTAAGCCTCTGTGAGGCTATTTGAGAGGCACATAGAAACTCCGTCTACATTTGAGGTTAGTATGGGCTAAATTGTAAGACTATCTCAAAAAAAAACTAAAAGCCTTAGACCCTCAACTGTTCAGAGTGATGTGATTGTCAATTTTTTTTTAAGTCTCATATAGCCCAGGCTGACCTCAAACTTATATTTAGCCTAGGCTGGCCCTGAAATCCTGCTCCTCCTGTTTCTGCCTCCAAGTGCTGGGGTTATTAACATGCACCACCACCACACCTGTCAAACTCTTCCAAAGAATTTTTGTTATATTGACTTATTTATCTTGAGGGTATAGAGGTCAGAGGACAACTTGCAGGAGTCATTTCTCTTCTCTCACCATGTGGGTTCCAGGGATCAAAATCAGGTCATCTGTCTTGGCAAATGCCTTTATCCACTGAGCCATCTCTTTGTCGTGTGTGTGTGTGTGTGTGTGTGTGTATGTGTGTGTGTGTGTGTGTGTGTGTGTGTTAACAGGGTTTCTCTACATAGTCCTGGCTCTCCTGGAACTCACTCTTTAGCACTCTTTAGAGCAGGCTGGCCTTGAACGCAGAGATCTGCCTGCCTCTGCTGGGTCCACAGCCTGGTGGGTCCACTGAGCCATCTTCCGGGCCCAGCAGGTCAAATCCTTAACCACCAAAGCCCTGAGCAGGAAACGGAGGGGGGCAGTCTGTCCTGTAGGAGGCTCAGGTGTGCAGGCATGCAGGGGAGGGTAGTGAAGAGGTCAATGTCCTCTGCCCGCCCCTGTCTTCTCTCCTGCCCCTGTAAAGAAATCAGCTCTTTGCTTTAGCAGTTGAGAAAAGCGGGCTGGAGAGAGGGCTCGGTGTTAAGAGCATTCGCTGCTCTTGCATCAGACCCAGGTTCAAAGCCATCTGTAACTCCAGTTCTGGGAGAGCTGCCGTCCTCAAAGACCAAGCACGCACGTGATGCACGTAGAATGAAATGAATACATCTTTTAAAAAGTTGTTTTTTTGTTTCATTTTGATGAGAACAGTGAAGCCAAGCAAGAGCAGAAAATCCAACCAAGCTCACAGATCATGCCGTTACCAAGACTGGGTTCAGTCTGCTGGACTCAAGGTCTGAGGTTCTCTTTGTTCAGCTTTCATACCAGATGGTGGGGATGGAACCATCCGGGCAATCCCTGCCCCATCTCTCTCTCTACTCTCTTATCCGGACCCCCCCCCCCATCCGCTCAGCAAAGCCAGGTGGTAAAGAGAAGTCCAAAGGGTCCCTAAAGCCCTTGGGAATAGGACATGAAGGAAAGGGCCCCTCTGGAGCCCCAACATTGGATGGAGGACAGGAGTTCGGCTTTGTCTGCTTCATTCACCCCTTCCCTTCTGTCTGAGCGCAGAACCTGGTACACCATAAGCTCTGCCTATGGTTGAATGAATGCGTTGGAGGAAGCAGCTTCCTTCTTGGGAAATCATCCCTCCTGGTTGCTCTCCTCCCGGTTGCTCTTCTCCTGCTCGGTGTGTCTCCTGGCCGTCTCGTGGGGAGCTCTTGGCAGCGTTTCCTGTGTCTCAGCTTGGCCCCTTCTGCTCAGAGCACCGCTCTATCAGAAGTAGCTGTCCTCCCTCCAGGTCCCCATTTGTTACAAATGCTCACTTGGGGGCCGGGAATGTCGATCAGCTGGTAGATCGATTGCCTAGTATGCACTAAACTCCATGATCCATCAAATGAAACCAGGCATGGTGGGATATGCCTACAATCTTAGAATTAAGGAGGTGGAGGCAAGAGGATCAGGACCTCAAGGCCATCCTCAGCTACGTGGCAAGGTGGAGGCCAGGCTGGGATACATAAGACTCTGTCTCAAAAACAAACAACAACAAAAATAAAAGCCCACTCTCTTCCCTTCAAATTTTCCATTTTAAGTAGAACACAAAATAATGAGCTTTGGGGGCTGGAGAAATAGACGGCTCAGCAGTTAAAAGCACCAACTGCTCTTCCAGGGGACCTGGATTCAATTCCCAGCACCCTGCAACTCCAGTTCCAGGGGATCTGATGTACTGTTCTGGCTTCCAAGGGCACCAGGTGCAGGGTGAAAAGGGTCAAGGAAAAACACCCTGACCCTGACTTGACCCCAGGACCCGGGCTTGAAATTGCACCAATTGCTGAACTTGTCCCAGAGTCAGGCTGCAGAATCCCACCAATCCCTGAGGTCCCTGAGCTCGAAATGCCAAAAATCCCTGAGCCTGCCTCAAATCAGACCACAACAAAAAAAAAAAAAAAAAAAAAAAAAAAAAAAAACACTAATCCCAAGCCACTCTGGAAAGCCCTCCCACCCCTCCACCCCCCGAAATCCCATATAGTCTGTACCCTGTTCAGTTTGCTGCTGTTTCTCACCAGAGGCAGTCACCCTCCTGGATTCTTCCTACCCGATAAATCTTGAGTGAGGTTGGTTATGCGATGTGACATTTTCGGAGTAAAGTCCCGCTTTAACAGGAGCAGAGCTGAGCGGAGCATCTGCAACACTTTTGCAGGGGCAACTTGGCCCTAGCCGAGCAGAGCTGTAACGCTTCCTTCTCTGGACCGAGTGGAGGAGAGTTGTAACAATTTCACTGGGGAAGCCTTCCCCTGCCAGAGCAGAATTGTTACACTTGCATGGGGGAAATCTTTCCCTGGAACAGAGCTGTAAACTGGTGACTTTGTGCTAGTCCGTGGCTCCCGACTGCCAGGATACCTTTCCATCCAAGCTGCAATGCTTACACCACACATGGTGCGCAGACATACATGCAGGCAAAACAAACAAACAAACAAAAAACATACACATAAAATAAAAAAATAAAATAATGGGGTCCAGGATGGAAGTTTGGTGCAATATGCAGAATGCTTGCCTATCAAAACACAAGCCGCCGGGTGGTGGCGGCGGCGGCGGCGGCGGTGGTGGCGGTGGCAGCGGTGGCAGCGGCGGCAGCGGCGCATGCCTTTAATCCCAGCACTCGGGAGGCAGAGCCAGGCGGATCTCTGTGAGTTTGAGGCCAGCCTGGTCTACAGAGTGAGTTCCAGGAAAGGTGCAAAGCTACACAAAGAAACCCTGTCTCAAAAAACCAAAAGCAAACAAACAACAACAACAAAAAACCCACACACAAGCCATAGGTTTCATCACTAGCCACCATGTAAAGCGAGGTATGATGGGTCTTGCTGTGATCCAGCTCACAGGACATGGTGGCAGAAAGATCAGAAATTTAAGGTCACCCTCCTTCAGCTATATATAAAATTTGAGGCCAGCCTGGGTTACAGAAGAAAGTTCAAAAATAGGGGCAAGTCATCATGACATCACACATGTATGTCATGTAATGTGTTCATAGCCACACCTCCATTATTCTGCCCACTCCAAAAATACCCACTTGAGGTGCAGGGCATACATGCAACTCTAATTACTAATGACTCTAAGGCAGGATGAGCTTGTGAGTACAGGAGTTCCTAGCAATCCAGAATAATATAGACCGTGCTTAAAAAGAAACAACAAAACACCTCAATGTAAAGTACTTTTAGGGCTGAGGGTATAGTTTGATGAGAGAGCACCTACCAGATGTGTGCACAGTCCTTGGTTTGATCCACAAACATGATGGATGGATAGATGGACATGCCTATAATCCCAGTACTTGAGACACTAAGGCAGAAGGATTGTGAGTTCAAGGCTAGTCTTGGCTACACAGTGAATTAATTGGAGGACAGCCTGAGACATGAGACCCTGTCACCAACAAAATGAGAAAAACTAAAGCGTTTTAGTTCATTCAATTAATATGTTTATTAGGAGCCAACAGCTCCAGGGATGAGGCAGCAGATTGGGCAGGTGGTTGAAGCGTGTGAACAGAATGGAAAAACTAAATAGTGTGCCGGTGCAATGTGTGGCCTGTAGGTGGCAGCAGCGTCTGCGAAGTTAGCAATCCTCGGCCAGCAGCGCCCAAATTTCTTCAAACCAAACTGTTGGGCTGTTGAAGTGTACCAGCGCAGGTGTGTAAGCATGCACCCAGCCAGAGGTGATGTACAAAGTGCATATACATGTCTACAGTGTCGACACACATGGTCAGGTGTAAAGGAGCACAACATCCTGGAGCCAAGAGTGGATTTTTGTGTGAGAGCAGAACGGATCCAAAGTACGGGGAGTGTATGTGCATAGTCTGGGTTGTGTGCATATTGTTATGTGACTGTGTGATGCAGCGCCTCTTGGATTTTTTGGGCCCTATGCCCTTGGAACATCCGATGAAGGCGCATGATCCTGCAGCAAGATGCAGTTCATACCCCATTCCAGAGGGTCCTAGGGTCCCCTGGAGACCCCTGGGTGTCTCTGGCAAGGAAGCATACCCAAATGTTAATAGAATAGTGAATATGACTGATATATTCCTCTCTTTTTCTTTTTTACAAGGTTTCTCAAGTTTCTATAATGAGCGTGTGTTTTGTTTTTTTGTTTGTTTGTTTTTTTGTTTTTTTTGGGTTTTTTTGGTTTTTTCGAGACAGGGTTTCTCTGTGTAGTTTTGGTGCCTGTCCTGGATCTCGCTCTGTAGACCAGGCTGGCCTCGAACTCACAGAGATCTGCCTGGCTCTGCCTCCCGAGTGCTGGGATTAAAGGCGTGCGCCACCACCGCCCGGCAAGCGTGTGTTTTTAAATAATGTTTTATATATATATATATATATATATATATATATATATATATATAAATATATATATATAATTATATATAATATATAAACACAATATAAAGATATATGTATTTCTTTACTTTTATTATATGAATGTTTTGCTTTGCATGTGTGTTTGTTTGCCATATGTGTACCTAGTACCTGTGGAAGTCAGACCGTGTGGGTGCTAGGAATTGAGCCTGGGTCCTCTGCAGGAATAGCCAGTGCTCTTAAGACCTGAGTCACCTCTTCAGCCCCTCATTTTAATGTTTTTGATATTTATTTGCTGTTTATTGGTTTTTTGGGGACAGAGTTTCTCTGTGTATCTAACCCTGACTGTCCTGGAACTCACTCTGTAGACCAGGTTGGCCTCTTGAACTCAAGAGATCTGCCTGCCTCTGCCTCCTGAGTGCTGGGATTAAAGGCACCCAGCTTCCTTTTTTTCTTGAGAAAAGCAGGCCCCATGTTCCCAGTGGCTGGCTGGGGGTGGGGATGCGGGTCAGGTAGGGACCCTGACAGCAGTTGTGGGAGTGTAGCTGACCCCAAACGGCAGTGAAGTCAGCATGTGGCAGGAGTCGGAACTCCATGCCCAACTTCTCTGAGCCGGGCTTGCAGTCCTCTTCCTACAGTGGGCCCCTCATCCTTCCATGGAAGCCCGAGGATGCAGGCAGGGAACTTCAGACTTGACTCTTTAGAGCCCACACGTCCCAAAGGGGCCCAAGAGGTCATCATTAAAAGCAGAATGTTTGTACCCCAGTTAACAGGCGCAGCTGCTGCCTTACTGTGTCCACAGCAAAGGCTTCCTTGAAATAGTTACTTATTTTATTTTACAAAAGAGAAACAGGCCCAGTGTTGCGGGAGAATTATTCATAGGGCCATTCCACTGTGCGACCTTGAATCAAAGGACGGAGTCAGCGATTGGCTGATCCCGGTCTTGGCTGATCAGGATCAGCCATTGCTGGAGGACTGAACATGTCTGCTAGAGAGGGACAGGAACAGAGAAGAGGAATTCCGGGGGCGGGGAGGTGGCGTATTTCTGGGGCTGGTAGATTGGGGGAAAACATGAGAGAGGGTCAGCCAATTGACTCTCTGTTCTTCTTTGGATTTATCAGGTCTTTATCACAAATTCTGACTCCTGAGTTTTTTTGTTTGTTTTTCGAGACAGGGTTTCTCTGTGTAGTTTTGGTGCCTGTCCTGGAACGCGCTCTGTAGACCAGGCTGGCCTCGAACTCACAGAGATCCGCCTGCCTCTGCCTCCTGAGTGCTGGGATTAAAGGTGTGCGCCACCACCGCCCGGCCTGAGTTTTTATTGTATTGGAACAAATTAGGTAATCGTTTCATCTGGCGTCCAACTCAGAGCCCTTAGATCACACCCCAGGCCACCCCTCCCCCCACCGCCAGCTGGCTTTGTTGGAATGGCTGCTCTGTGCACTAGCATGCCGCCATCCTCCCCACCCCCAGCCTGCTGCTGCACAAGCGAGTGTCTTCAGCCTGGCACCAGGCTTGTGGCAGCAGAGTACATGCCTGGTCAGCCACCCTGACATTGCTCCCAGCGGGCAGCTTGGTTTCTGCCATGCTGCAGTACTGCCCTCCACCACTAGTGGCAGGTGGGTTGGTCCTATCCCACGGCCTTCCTGTGGCGCAGGTTTCTCCTATTTCCTTTATATTAGCTCTTATATATAATGACAGCTCACCCCCTCCCCGCATGGCACATGAGCAGCCACAGTGGCCAATTAGCACGAGTCAGGACTCCCCGCAGGGCTGCCCTTTGTGCCCTCGGACATCATCACTGCAGCCGATTACCCTCGCACAGCTCCACCTACACTGGCAGCGTCATCAGATCTGGTAAGACACTTGGGAATTTTAAACAGGGAATTAGTTTTGTTGTTGTTGTTGTTTGTCTGTTTGTTTTTAAGGAAGGGGGCGTCTTTCCCATGTTGAGAATCAGAAATATCACAATGCGCCGGGCGTTGGTGGCGCACGCCTTTAATCCCAGCACTCGGGAGGCAGAGCCAGGCGGATCTCTGTGAGTTCGAGGCCAGCCTGGGCTACCAAGTGAGCTCCAGGAAAGGCGCAAAGCTACACAGAGAAACCCTGTCTCGAAAAACCAAAAAAAAAAAAAAAAAAAAAAAAAGAAATATCACAATGCAGGGAGTTAGGACTCTGTTTAGTGCTACTATTGGAAGGCTTACAAATGGAAAAATAAATAAGGGGATAAACCACTTAGCTGGGATTGACTTAATGTCGATCATAATTATTATCAGTTTGGTAATTCATATTTTATCCTAAAAAAGTGGTTTGATAACTCTTCCAAATATGAATGATTTGATAATTTACAAGCCCTAGAAAGACTTACTATTGATAAGATGCAAGTATTAGAAAGATTTACTACAGATAAGATGCAAGCCTTGCCAGGGCGGCGGTGGCTCATGCCTTTAAACCCAGCACTTGGGAGGCAGAGCCAGGTGGATCTCTGTGAGTTCAAGGTCAGCCTGGTCTACATAAGTGAGTTCCAGGAAAGGCTCAAAGCTACACAGAGAAACCCTGTCTTGAAAAAAAAAGATTCAAGCCTTAGAAAGACCTACTAATGAAAATAAGAAAAATACTCAGACATAAACTGAGGAATTTAGAGCAGAACCCACCACACCATTGCATTATGAAACTGAAGCAGAGCGGACTAAGGTTATTAGAAAACCAGCCTTGTCGGGCAGTGGTGACTCACACCTCTGATCCCAGCACTTGGGAGGCAGAGCCAGGCAGATCTCTGTGAGTTCGAGGACAGCCTGGTCTACAGAGTGAGTTCCAGGAAATGTGCAAAGCTACACATAGAATCCCTGTCTCAAGAAGGAAGGAAGGAAGGAAGGAAGGAAGGAAGGAAGGAAGGAAGGAAGGAAGGAAGGAAGGAAGGAAGGAAGGAAGGAAGGAAGGAAGGAGAGAAGAGAAAAGAAGGCCAACCTTAATCTATCCAGTTACCATATAAGAACCATCACCAAATGATAGGTAACTCCAAGGCTATGCAGAAGGTAACTGGGATCCTGTAGAAATGTTAGATTTGAAGAGATTTAAGGAAGCAGTCATTTCATATGGTATGCATTCACCTTTGTGAAGCAGATGTTAAATTCATGGACAACTCGGAATAGGATCATTCCACAAGACTGGAAAGATTTAGTTACAGAAATATTGAAAGCTGGTCCTCAGTTACAGTGGAAAATATGGTGGAGAGAGGAAGCTAGGATTATAGAACAGCGAAGTAGGGCTAGAGGTATTGAAATTTCCCAAGACAGCTTCTCTGTGAGGGCAACTATGCTGATTTGCAAAGGCAGTTTAAATTTGATGATCACACCTTGGCATAATGTCATATAGCAACTTTGAATATTTGGGACAAGGTTGAAGAATCAGGAAAGAGGACTGAGTCATTTACTAAAATTATACAAGACCCAAAAGAATCCTTCACTGATTTTCTACAAAGATTGACTTCAGCTGTAAATAGAATGATATCAGACACAGAAGTTAGACAAATATTAATTGAATCATTGGCTTTTGAAAATGCTAATTCAGAATGCAAAAGGGTCTTTAAAGGCAAGATTGGCACTAATAGAGAAATGGATTAGAAATACAGCTGATATTGAATCTCACACTTGTGATGATACTTTGATAGGAAACATAATTTCTAGAAATTTTAAGAAAAATCAAAATGTCAGATAATTTAAATGTGGTTTTAAAAAAAAGGTCATTTGAAGAGGGATTATAGGCAAGGTATTTCTAGAAACAATGTTTTTTTTTCTAGAGATAATCCAAACAGAAGACCACAGATTTCTGGAGTATGCAGAAGGTGTGGCAAAGGCAGGCATTGGACTAATGAATAATGAATGCAGATCAACAAGGGACAGGCAAGATAACACTTTGCTATCAGGAAATGCTTTAGGGAGCCTGTCACAGGCCCCAGTGTCAAATTTTGTTCAGTCAGTCCCTGTCAGCATTGGAGAAACTCCTTCACAGAGCAATTAAAAAATTTAATCCCTGTTGTTAAAAACCACACTGCTCTGGATGTGACCAAAGACAGAACAATTTCTATAGATACAACAAAAAGCTCAGGAGAGACCAGAAAACAATTATCTTGGCAAACTGCTATGAATGATTGTTGGGATCAGAATGGCTCTGACCCCTCTAAGATTGCCCCCACCTCCCCTGTTCTGAGTGCGCTGAGGTCAGGCTGTTCTGCGGATGTTTTGTTGTTTGGTATATCTCGTGGTTTGGCAGCTGTGACACCCTGGGGCATGCTGACCGTTCCTTGACCCTGGGTGCTTGATAAAAAATTTTGTTTGTTCCTCCTGAAAGGGTATGTAAGATGGGGAATAAAGAATAAAAGGGTCCTGATGCTTGCAACTTGACTGGTGTGTGCTGCGTTCATTCCGACTTCCCTCGCCAGGTTTTGGGCCCAATTGCTGTGCAGGCAAGGCAAATGATCAGAGACCAAAGCTAAAAATACCTATAAATAGCATTGAAATTGAGGGTTTGGCAGACACAGGTACAGATGTAACAATAATTTCACCAAAATCTTGGCATCCCAATTGTCCTCTTCAGGAGGTAAATGTTCAACTTCTTGGAATTGAAACTTTATCTCAGGTAAAACAAAATGCAAGATGGGTAGAACACATAGGACCAGAAGGACAGAGAGGAAAATTAAAACCATATGTGGCTAACATAGCAATGAATTTATAGGGATGTGATTTGTTGCAGCAATGGAAAACACAGATTAACATTCCTCCAATCTCAGAAACAAACCATAAAATAAAGCATGCTTTTGAGAGAAATATTAAAAGGTACTATCAGCCAGGTGGTGGTGGTGGTGGTGGTGGTGCACACCTTTAATTCCAGCATGTGGGAGGCAGAGGCAGGTGGATCTCTGTGAGTTCAAGGCCAGCCTGGCCTACAGAGTGAGTTCCAGGAAAGGCACCAAAGCTACACAGAGAAACCCTGTCTAAAAAAAAAAGCACTATCAGGAATGGTCACAGACTGTTCAGCTTGTACATAAGCAGGGCACAACAGCTGGTGATCTTTCAAATGTACCAACAGCCCAACATTTAAAATGGTCAACTGACAAACCCATCTGGGTAGAACAGTGGCCTTTGGGGCTGGAGAGATGGCTCAGAGGTTAAGAGCACTGACTGTTCTTCCAGAGGTCCTGAGTTCAATTCCCAGCAACCACATGGTGGCTCACAACCATCTGTAATGAGATCTGGTTCCCTCTTCTGACCTGTAGTCATACATGCTGTATACATAATAAATAAATAAAATCTTTAAAAAAAAAAAAAAAAAAAGAACAGTGGCCTTTGACATCAGAAAAATTACAGACATTAGAACAGCTGGTACAGGAGCAGCTAAATGCTCAACATATTGAAGAAGCAGCCAATCCTTGGAATTCTCCTATATTTGTCATTAATGAGAAATCTGGAAAATGGAGAATGTTAACAGATTTAAGAGCTATTAATAAGGTGATTCAGCCAATGGGTTCTTTACAGCCTGGAATTCCCTTGTCTTCTCTATTACCTAAAGGGTGATCTATTATAGTGATTGATTTAAAAGACTACTTTTTTTAATTATTACTTTACAAGTACAGGATAGAGAAAAATTTGCCTTCACAGTGCCTACTTATAATTCTCTGCCTGTTAAAAGGTATCAGTGGAAAGTTCTTCCACAAGGGATGTTAAACAGCCCTACCTTGCATCAACATTTTGTACAACAGTCATAAATGAATGATATCTTAATAGCTGATTCAGAGGCAGATACTTTAGAAAAAAATGTTTGAAAAAGTAAAGAAATTTTTGCATTGTTGGGCAATGCAAATTGCTTCTGAAAAAATACAAAGAAGAGGGTTGGGGATTTAGCTCAGTGGTAGAGTGCTTGCCTAGCAAGCACAAGGCCCTGGGTTCAGTCCTCAGCCCTGAAAAAAATACAAAGAAGAGATTCTATTAATTACCTAGGATATAAGATAGGTTTACAAAAAAATTAAACCACAGAAAATACAAATCGGGAGAGATCAATTATGAACTCTTAATTAGTTTCAAAAATTGCTGGGAGATATTAACTGGCTATGTCCCACATTTGGATTAACAACTCAAGAGCTTAGTAATTTATTTCAAATCTTGCAAAGTGATAAGGACCTAAATAGTCCAAGAAATTTATCAGCCTCAGGTGAGAGAGAATTGGCTTTTGTAGAAAAGAAATTATAGGATGCACATTCGGATCATTTGGATCCAGAGCTTGATTGTATTTGGTTATTTTACCTTCTACATATTCTCCCAGAGGAATTCTTATGCAGAGAGAAGATAATATTTTAGAATAGACATTTTTGCCACAAAAACATAATAAAAAATTAAAGACCTATGTAAAAAAGATTTCTGAATTGTTTCTGAAAGGAAAATTGAGACTGCCAGTTAGCAGGAATAGAGCCAGTAGAAATTGTAGTACCTTTTACTAATGCTGAAATTGCTTCATTATGGGCAGAAAATGAACACTGGCAAACAGCTTGCAGTAATTTCTTGGGAGAGATTAGCAACAAATACCCCAAAAGCAAGAGACTTCAGTTTATAAAAGAAACTAATTGGATTCTTGCTCATCTAATAAAAGGAACACGTATTTCAGGAGCCCCTACATTGTATACTGATGCAAATAAATCAGGAACAGGCAAGTTATAAGTCAGGAAATTTAAGTAAAGTGGCCCAAAGCTCTTATGATTCCATTCAAAAGTCAGAATTATATGCGATTCTCATGATATTATTAGATTTTCCAGAACCTATTTTTCTTTTTCTTTTGTTTTGTTGTTGTTGTTTTTCAAGACAGGATTTCTCTATGTAGTTTTGGTGCCTGTCCTGGATCTCACTGTAGACCAAGCTGCCCTCAGACTCACAGAGATCCACCTGGCTCTGCCTCCCAAGTGCTGGGATTAAAGGCGTACAGCACCACCACTGGCCAGAACCTCTTAATATAGTTACTGACTTTCAATATTCAGAAAGAGTTGTCTTCCATATTGAAACTGAATTTATTCCAGATAATTCAGAATTAACTTCGTTATTTCTTAAATTAAAAAAATAATCAGAAATAGGAATCATCCCTTATATATAACACATCAGATCCCATATGGGTCCAACAGGCCCTCTAGCACAAGGTAATGATGAAATTGATCAGCTATTGGTAGGAAATGTTCTAGAAGCCTCAGAATTTCATACGAAACACCATGTTAACAGCAAGGGTTTGAAGAAAGATTTTTCTATCACTTGGTAACAAGCCAAGGAAATTATAAGGAAATGTTCTACTTGTTCTTTATATAACCAAACTCCACTACATGCAGGAAGTAATCTAAAAGGTACTCAAAGAATGAAATTTGACAAATAAATTTGTTTCATTTTGCAGAGTTTGAAAAATTAAAGTATGTGCACCATACCACAGACATATTCAGGATTTCAACAGGCAACTGATGTGAGTTCTGAAAAGGCTGATTCTGTAATCACACATTTATTAGAAGTTACAGACATTATGGGAATACCTGTCCTGTACAAATTAATACTGACAATGTGCCAGCATATGTCTCCAGTGAAATGAAACAGTTTTTTGTATATTACAACATAAAGCATATTGCAGGTATACCTGTTGTAGAATATTATTTTGAGATGTGTTACATTTTCTTATGCTGTGGAATATTTGCTTTAATGATGCAAAGATGTGCTGCACTCTTTTATGCTGCATTTATTTAACTCTGTGAGGCTGTGTTATTTTGCCTGTCTAAAACACCTGATGGTCAAATAAAGAGCTGAATGGCCAAAAGTGAGGCAGGAGAAAGGATAGGTGGGGCCGGCAGGCAGAGAAAATAAATAGAAGGAGAAATCTGGGAGGCACAAGAAGAAAGATCAAGGAATGAGAGAGAAAGCAGTAGAACTTCAGGGGCCAGCCACCCAGCCACCCAGCCACCCAGCTACACAGCCAGACACAGAGTAAGAAGGAAAGAAAAGGTAAAGAAAAATAGAGAAAGATGAAAGCCCTGAGGCCAAAGATAGACAGGATAATTTTTTTGGTTTTGTTTTTCAAGACAGGGTTTCTCTGTGTAGCTTTGTGCCTTTCCTGGATCTCACTCCGTAGACCAGGCTGGCCTTGAACTCACCAAGATCCACCTGCCTCTGCCTCCCAAGTGCTGGGATCAAAGGTGTGCGCCACCACCGTCTGGCTAGACAGGATAATTTAAGAAAAGCTGGCTAAGCTGGACAATGGTGGTGCACACCTTTAATTCCAGCACTCAGGAAGCAGAGCCAGGTAGATCTCTGTGAGTTCGAGGCCAGCCTGGTCTACAGAGCAAGATCCAGGACAGGCACCAAAACTACACAGAGAAACCCTGTCTCATAAACCACCCCCCAAAAAAAGCAAAGAAAAACTGGCTAGAAACAAGTCAAGCTAAGGCCAGGAATTTATAATTAAGAATAAGCCTTGGCGGAGCAGCCAGCCAGATACAGAGGAAGCAGGAGGGGCAGTATGGAGATGAAGTAATAAGCCTCATGGGAGAATGTAGATTAAGAAATACAGGTTTACCCGGCGGCAGCCGACAGGGATATTCAGGCCCGGTGGCAGCCGGCAGAGACATTCAGGCCCAGCGGCGGCCCACAGAGGTGGACAGACACAGCGGCGGAGACAAGCAGACGCAGGTAGGCCCGCGGAGGCAGCCCGCAGAGGTGGACAGGCCGGGTGGCGGCAGCGGTTGACGGGGACATGCAGGCCCGGTGGCAGCCCCCAGAGGCAGACGGACCCGGCGGCGGTTGACAGGGACATACAGGCCCGGCGGTGGTGGGCCGCAGAGGTGGACAGGCCCAGGGACGGAGATGGGCAGACGCAGCTTGGAGCAGGGACGCCCCTGGCCCCAACACCCGAGGAGGAGGCTGTCTCCGTGGGTCAGAGCCAGAGCGAGTCTGAACACTCCGTCTGAGGACAGCTCAGGGCCCAGCTGCTGATCCTGTGAAACCCAACAACTTGGAGGTGTTGGTGAGACTACCCTGCTCAGCTGAAACCCATCTGGGAGAGGATTCAGATGCCTACAGTTTAAACTCTGAAGAAACAAGATCAGCTGAGGAGTTGACAAATGAACAAAACGTGACCTAGGAACACAGAAGAAGGCACTGCCCAGCCACCAAACCAGATCACCAGAATCATAAGTATATACTTCACTAACTGAGATCAGCTGCCCCTGAAGAAACAGCCCAATAGCACCAATTTAACCAAGAATTCCTACTGAACCAAGACTAAAAATTAGAACAAGAGAGACACTCTCAGACACAGACACCACCTGCACCACACAGAGGAAGAGATGAGTAGACGCCAGTGCAAAAATACAGGCAACAACATAAAGACCTATATGGCAACATCAGAACCTAGTGATTCTACACCTGCAAGACCTAAACATACCATGACAGAAGAAACAGAAGAAATCAACCCTAAAAATGACTTTAAGAAGATGATAGAGGCCCTTAAAGAAGAAATAAAACATTCCCTCAATGAGGAAATAAAAACTTTCCTTAAAGAGGAAATGAAAAACTACCTTAAAGAGGAAATAAAAACTTTCCTTAAAGAGGAAATAAAAAACTCCCTTAAAGAGGAAATAAAAACTTCCCTTAAAGAGGAAATGAAAAACTCCATTAAAGAGGAAATAAAAAACTCCCTTAAAGAAATGGAAAAAAAACCGAACAAAAAATGGGAAGAAATCAAATCAAGCCAAGAAAAAGCAATTAAACAGATGAAAGAAACATTTCAAGATCTGAAAAATGAATTTGAGACAATAAAGAAAACACATGCTGAGGGAATGCTGGAAATAGAAATCCTGACTAAACAAACAGGAACTACAGAAACAAGCATAACCAACCGATTGCAAGAGATGGAACAGAGAATCTCTGACACTGAAGACACGATAGAGAAAACAGATTCGTCAGTCAAAGAAAACACTAAAGACAAAAAAGTCCTAACACAAAACGTCCAGGAAATTTGGGACACCATGAAAAGACCAAACCTAAAAATAATAGGGATAGAAGAAGGAGAAGAATACCAACTCAAAGGCACAGAAAATATATTCAACAAAATCATAGAAGAAAACTTTCCTAACCTAAAGAAAGAAATACCTATGAAGATACAAGAAGCTTACAGAACACCGAATAGGCTGGATCCAAAAAAAAAGTCCCCTGGCCACATAATAATCAAAACACTAAACACACAGAACAAAGAAAAAATATTAAGAGCCGCAAAGGAAAAAGACCAAGTAACATATAAAGGCAAACCCATCAGAATAACACCAGACTACTCAATAGAGACTATGAAAGATAGAAGATCATGGACAAACCTCAGGCAGACACTAAGAGACCACGGATGCCAACCCAGACTATTATACCCAGCAAAACTCTCAATCACCATAGGCAGAGTAAACAAAATATTCCAGGATAAAACCAGATTTAATCAATACCTGTCCACAAACCCAGCCCTACAGAAAGCACTAGAAGGGAAAATTCAACCCAAAGAAGCTAAACACATCCATGAAAAATCAAGCAATAGATAATCCCACACCAACATACACCACAGAAGGACAACACAACACAACCAAAAAAAAAATAACAGGAATTAACAATCACTGGTCATTAATATCCATCAATATCAATGGTCTCAATTCACCTATAAAAAGACACAGGCTAAGCCGGGCGGTGGTGGCGCATGCCTTTAATCCCAGCACTCGGGAGGCAGAGGCAGGCGGATCTCTGTGAGTTCGAGGCCAGCCTGGGCTACCAAGTGAGTTGCAGGAAAGGCGCAAAGCTACACAAGAGAAACCCTGTCTCGAAAAACCAAAAAAAAAAAAAAAAAAAAAAAAAAAAAAAAAAAAAAAAAAAAAGACACAGGCTAACAGAATGGATAAGAAAACAGGACCCATCCATTTGCTGCATACAAGAAACACACCTTAACTCCAAAGACAGACACTACCTCCAAGTAAAGGGCTGGAAAAAGGTTTTCCAAGCAAATGGACCTAAGAAACAAGCTGGTGTAGCTATCCTAATATCTAATAAAATAGACTTCAAACTAAAATCAATCAAAAGAGACCAGGATGGACATTACATATTCATCACGGGAAAAATCCACCAAGATGAAGTCTCGATTCTAAACATTTATGCTCCAAATACAAAAGCACCCACATTCATAAAAGAAACACTACTAAAGTTTAAAATGCACATCAAACCCCACACATTAGTAGTGGGAGATTTTAACACACCACTCTCACCAAAAGATAGATCTACCAGACTGAAACTTAACAAAGAAATAAAGGACCTAACAGATGTTATGACTCAAATGGACCTAATAGATATCTACAGAATATTCCATCCTAACACAAAAGAATATACCTTCTTCTCAGCACCCCATGGAACCTTCTCAAAAATTGACCACATGCTTGGACACAAAACAAATCTCAACAGATACAAAAAAATTGGAATAACCTCCTGTATCTTATCAGACCACCATGCCTTAAAGTTAGACGAAGAAAAAATTAAAAAAAAAAAAAAAAGAATAAGCCTTTGGGACTGGAGAGATGGCTCAGAGGTTAAGAGCACTGGCAGCTTTTCTAGAGATCCTGATTTCAATTCCCAGCAACCACATGGTGGCTCACAACCATTTATAATGAAATCTAGTGCCCTCTTCTGGCTGTCAGGCATACATGCAGTACAGAGTACTGTATACATAATAAATAAATAAATCTTTTTTAAAATATAGATAAATCGAGAGAGAGAAAGAGAGAGAGAGAGAGAGAGAGAGAGAGAGAGAGAGAGAGAGAGAGAGAGAGAGAATGACAGGCATTGAATAACCTCCATATGGAGTTTGCTTTCATTTGTGGCAAAGTTTGCCACTGGACAAAGAAACTGCCCTTGCCTCAACTGCTGACAGTATGCTGTCCAAACTGGACAAGCAGGACACAAAAGAAGGCGACTGCCAAACTTTGCCAAGACAAGGTAGGACAGTCCTTCAAAATTTCTGCTTCACAGGAAAGTCTGTCAGATATTCTAGGCCCATAGGCCAAAGATGGATGTCCCAACATTGCAGAGGAACCTTGGGGTGACTGTCCAAGCAGCCAGATTTCGCTGTTGTTTCTTAGTTATGGAAGTTTCTTGCTTTGTACTTCCTTTCTACTCAGGTAAATTATATCCTTCTCAGGTCTCTGATGTAGTTGAAAATTATATAGTTATAGTTACAATTTTCCTGAGTTATGATAGAAAGTAAATTAGGTACAAAACTTTGGACTCACCAAGATAAGATAGATAATAGAGTATTTTCCCTGAATTTGCCAAATACTAATAGACTGGACATTGTGAGTATATTTCTTACTTGATAATTGTTCTTTTTGTTTGTTTGGTTGATTTATTTGTTTGTTTTTGGTTTTTCAAGACAGAGTTTCTCTGTGTAGTTTTGGTGCCTGTCCTGGATCTCACTCCGTAGATCAGGCTGTCTTCAAACTCAGAGAGATCCACCTGCCTCTGCCTCCCAAGTGCTGGGATTAAAGGCAAGCCCCACCAACACCTGGCTGATAATTGTTCTTATTGTATATAGTTTTACCCTGTTAGAGTTGAAACCTTTCCTTTTTATTTAGACAAAAAGGGGAAAATGTTGTGGGAGAATTGTTGGTATAGCCATTCCACTGTACCAAAAAAGTCACCTTGAATCGAAGGACAGAGTCAGTAATTGTCCAAGACCAGGATCAGCCATAGTGTTCCTGGAGGACTGAGGAGGTCTGCTAGAGAGGGACAGGAAGAGAGAAGAGGGATTCCGGGGTGTAGCCAGAAGGTTTATTTGGTCCCTCCTAGTCCCATGGTCCCACCCAGCCCTGTGGTCCTGCAGCTGCTTATAAAATAATGACTCAGAGGCTTATATTAATTATGAACTGGATGGTCTATGGCAGGCCTTTTGCTAGCTAGCTCTTTTTTTTTTTTTTTTTTTTTTTTTTGGTTTTTCGAGACAGGGTTTCTCTGCGTAGCTTTGCGCCTTTCCTGGGACTCACTTGGTAGCCCAGGCTGGCCTCGAACTCACAGAGATCCGCCTGGCTCTGCCTCCCGAGTGCTGGGATTAAAGGCGTGCGCCACCACCGCCCGGCTTGCACCACCACCGCCCGGCGCTAGCTAGCTCTTATAGTTTAACTCAGTCCATAACTATTCATCTATGTATCACTATGTATTCCATGGCTTTACCTGCATCCCATTACATGTTGCTCCCAGGATGGCAGTCTCCCCAACTCCCCTGCTGTGGATATGCTCTATATAAATAAAACACTGATTGGCCAGTGACCAGGCAGGAAGTATAGGTGGGACAAGGAGAGAGGAGAATTGAGGGAACAGGAAGAAGGAGGGAGAGACACTGCCAGCCACCACCAGGACAAGCAGCATGTAAAGATGCCGGTAAGCCACGAGCCACATGGCAAGGTATAAATTTATAGAAATGGGTTAATTTAAGATATAAGAACAGTTAGCAAGAAGCCTGCCATGGCCATACAGTTTATAAGTAATATAAGCATCTGAGTGATTATTTTACATGTGGGTTTTTGGACTGCAGGGCTTGGTGGGAGCTGGAGAGAAGTTCTCCAGCAACACTTCCCCTTTCTTTTTCCTCTCTCTCTCCTTGGATTTCCCACCTGTCTCTAAGCTGCCTTGCCATAGGCAAAAGCAGCTTATTTATTAACCAGTGGGAACAACATATATTTATAGCGTACAGTAAGACATCCTCCAGCACCCTAATCCACATTGGGTGCCAGAGATTAAATCGCTATTAATCCACGGAATCAGCTCAATGATCAAAGGAATTTATTTGGGGGTTAACTCACAAGACAGGAATAAGGGATTATAGCAGGTCCTGGAAGGGTGAAGTAAGGTTCAAGTTGTTCTCTGGCGAGCTCTGTCCTGATTAGTCCCAGCATCCAAAATCCACGAGGTAGAGAAAAGAAGGGGTATATGTGCATCCCAGGTCTTAAGGGTCCCCGGTGGCCACACCCCCAGGACAGGTACCTCAAGGTCACAGGCAGGTGTAACAGCCACAGCTGCCTCACTAGGGGCAGTGCTTCAGAGCAAGGCTCAAACAGCTGCCCACTACACTGGGGGAATTTCCAGGGCTGGTAAATCAGGAAAATCATGGAGAGAAGGTCAGCCAGGTGTCTCTCCACTGTTCCTTGGATTCATCAGGCCCTTATCTCAATTTATGACTCCCGAGTTTTTATTATACTGGAACAGTTTAGGTAATCATTTCATCCCAGAGTCATCATACAAGACATGATCTTACTCAGGGCCCACAAAAGAAATCACTGTATACCCATGCTTACATGAACACCTGCATGTTCTCACACTAACCATGCAAACATACACACATTCACACGTACCTTCAAAGCCATCCTTTCCAGCCTTGGTGGGAACTGAGGGGCTCCAGGAAGAGCTGACGGGCCTCTATGACATCTCCTTGGCCAGAATGTCTCTTTGAGCAAGGTGAGGCCAAGGAAACAGCCCCAGCCCCGCCTGGGCAGCTGCTGGCCCTCTGTACTGAGGGCTCTTGACATCCGCCTAGATGCTCATTACAGAGGCCCCTAAGGCTGACTCAGGAGTGATGGAGAGGCAGATCTGGGTCAAGGAGGGAGTCTGTTCCAGAGTTACTTAGTAACAAGCAAGGACAGCAAGTTCTCCAGGAGATAGGAAGGGGCAGAGGGCTCTCTTCCCGCAGGGTTTCTGTGAACCAGAACGGGAGCCACATTGTTAAGTCTCCGTACCATGTAAGTTTCTGTTCCCCAAACCTAATGTACCCTGCAAAACATGGTTTTGAACCCACACTGAACTTGTGACCCTGGGATGTATGTCTACCCTTTGCCATGCCAGACACATGACCCCATGATATATGATTGCCCTTTGCCTTACAAAATATGTTTTCAAGACACCTTAATCTATACCCATGACCACTACCCATAGTGTATGACTCCCTCCACATGACGTATGTTCTTGCTTTTATTCTTACCTTTCACTGTATTTTTCTGTTATAGGGCCAGTTATTCCTGCCCCTATAAACAGACTTACAGCGATTTTCCATTAATCTTTTTTTTTTTTTTTTTTTTGGTTTTTCGAGACAGGGTTTCTCTGTGTAGCTTTGCGCCTTTCCTGGAACTCACTTTGGAGACCAGGCTGGCCTCGAACTCACAGAGATCCGCCTGGCTCTGCCTCCCGAGTGCTGGGATTAAAGGCGTGCGCCACCACCGCCCGGCTGATTTTCCATTAATCTTAATATTTCCCCATGAAAGGGATTTCTCAAAAAGCCAGCAAAGGGCTGCTCTCTATCTAAGAAATCCTGACTTAGGGTGAGACAGCCGACTGGCCAGTCCCGGGTGCATCTCTAAAATAAAGCTTGCTTTACTCAGACAGTCATGGATTTGGTCTCTCCTAGCACATTGAGGTTTAACATTTGGAGTTTTCCAGAGAGATCAGATCATCCACCCAAGTTCTAAAGCTGGAACCTTCACTTCAGGACCTGAACAGCAGTGCTCAAAAGGGAGATAGCGAGCATTTTTTCTTTTTTACACAAGTATTTTTTTCTTTTTTATGGCTATCTCCCCAGGTAAGTCACAGAAGCCTCTTTGGTTTTCTGTGACCTCTGTCTGTCTGGTTTCTGGTTATGTCCTGGTTCTGTGGGATCCAGATCTTGGAGCATGGAACTGATGTGGGTGATAAGATCCAATATTTCCTATTCAGGGCAAGGCAAGACCGATCGCATTTGGCCATCTGGTTATTTCTGGTTAATTGGGAGTTCAGTCAGAGCCACCAGTTCTTTCTCTGACCTGCCTTGAGATCCTGAGGATGCCCTAGTGAAGACCAGGAGCCGGAGAACTCAAAGAGGCCCGGCACCTGGGCACCCACCAACACACACCTAGGCTGCCCAGCAGAGATGAGGAACCGTAAGGACGTCCCACAACACGGGTAGGAGGGGCAAGCCAAGGGTTGGAAGAGGCCCAGCACAGGACATCATGTATTCCAGGAGCCAAGGAGAATTCAGAAAGGCCAAGCCTAAGTGAACGGAAGAAACTGGACAATTAGGAAGCCTCTGGTAAGCTCCCAGCATCTGGACAGTGCGAGGAAGCCACTCTAAAAAGAGACCTCCCTGGTTGTTAAAGAAATGTCTTTGGTTAAACTGATGAATCTCTGAATGACCCCAACTGTTGCTGTCCTTGTCCCTGCTATCTTTTTTTTTTTTTTTTTCTTTTTGGTTTTTCGAGACAAGGTTTCTCTGTGTAGCTTTGTGCCTTTCCTGGAACTCACTTGGTAGCCCAGGCTGGCCTCGAACTCACAGAGATCCGCCTGCCTCTGCCTCCCGAGTGCTGGGATTAAAGGCATGCACCACCACCACTGCCCGGCCCTTGTCCTGCTATCTCTGCTCTGTGTTTTGTCTTCTGTTTGTTCTGTCTCTGTGTGTTCAGATGTGGGGTGACAGACACTGATGAAGGACATAGATAACAAGACAGGAAAGCTGGGCAGCCTGTGTTCTAAAATACTTTTACAAACTTTATCCCCTCTCCTTAAGGAAGATTTTGGCTATCCTATCACCAAGAGCCAGCTGCAAACATACTGTGAACTTGAATGGCCCAAGTTCAGGGCTGACTAGCCCCTTGAGGGCACTTTTGACCCACAAGTGGCCTGAGCAGTAGTTAATATGGCCCATGGAAATCCTGGCCACTCAGATCAAGTTGGATACATTTTATTCTGGGCTGATGTAACTTCCTCTCCCCCTTCATGACCCAGAATAAGCAGGGCAGCCAGGCTCTCCTAGTCAGCAAAAGAGCCCTCAGGGAAAGAGCTGCCCAGATTCAGGCTTCCTCTCCAAAGTTTCCATCCCCCTTATAACCATCTCTACCCACAGTTCGCGTCAGCATCTGAGCCTCCCACCCAGGTTCAGCCCCTCCAAGAAGACTTCTGTGGGCTCTATCTCCAGAATCCGTTCCTACCCCACCACCTGACTTCCACAGATACTCCGGGTCTCCCCCACCAAACCTTCCCATACTGTCCGCTCCAGCTCCGGCTCCCTGCTCCCTCCTCCCAGCCACAGCAGTTCTTCACTCCCCCTTACCCTCCTTACTCCATTCTGCCTCCCAGCTTTTCCCAGCCGCCCGCCCACCTCCCCCAGCTCCTCCGTCCATTCCATCCCTCCCTGTCCTCTCGCCCGCCCATGCCAGCATGGTTCCCCACCAGGTCTCACCACACCTCCTCCTGTTTCCTCTTTCCCTGGCCTGGTGCCAGAATCTTCCGGGGCCTCCCCAGTCTTCTCCTCTCTGCATCCCCATCAGGGAACCCTATATGGCTCTCCTGGCCACTCTACTCTCGCCGACAGCCCCCCTCCGGGCCCCCCTGAGTTCTCCAACCCTGACTCAGAGGCAACACCCTCTCTGTCTATATTCCTATATTCTATCTCTATATTCCCTTCTCCTTCACAGACGTCTATAACTGGAAAACCCAGAACTCCCCTTTCCCTGACTCCCTGATTTCTCTGGCGGATTCTTTTCAATCGCTCCCCCACTTGCGATGACCTCAGCAGATTCTCCACACTTTTTTTTTTTAACTACCGAAGAGAGAGCGAGCGGATTCTCATAAAGGCCGCTGAGGCGGTACCTGGAATAGCCTCACTGCTTGACGAATTGAGGGCTGAAAAGAAGAGTCTTCCTGCCAAGGCCGAGGCCCCTTGGAGTTACTGAGGGAGTTACTGAGGGAGGCAGGGAATCACTCAGTCATCACCACCAGGCTCTGAGGGAAGGGATGAAAGGGCAACATGAAGACCCACTAATCTAAGGTAGCTGACGTAAAGCAGGGCCCAGAAACTGCCTTCAGCTTTCCTACAGCGCTTCTCGGAAGCTTATCAGCTAATATCCTACAGGTCCAAAGGACGTGGCAAATCTCAAGGGGACTAATTTGGCCTTTGTCATCCAGTCCACCCCTCAGATGTGTAGGAAAATTCAAAAGATAGATGGGGTTTCAGGGAAGAACAGGTCAGTGCTGTTAGAAATAGCCCAAAAGGTATTTGACAATCGAGGCAGTAAAGAAGACCAAATGGCCAAAAAGGTGGCATCAGCCACCTTGGTGACACTATATGACTTAGTCACTCTCACCAAGAAAAGAGCCACTGTGCCAGCTGGTGGTGGTGGTGGTGGTGGCGGCGGCGGCGGCGGCGGCGGCGGCGGCGGCGGCGGCAGTGGCGGCAGTGGCGCACGCCTTTAATCCCAGCACTGGGGAGGCACAGGTAGGTGGATGTCTGTGAGTTCAAGGCCAGCCTGATCTACAGAGTGAGTTTCAGGACAGCCAGAACTGCTTCACAGAAAAACTGTCTCGAGAAACGAAAGAAAGAAAGAAAGAAAGAAGGAAGGAAGGAAGGAAGGAAGGAAGGAAGGAAGGAAGGAAGGAAGGAAGGAAGGAAGGAAGGAAGGAAAGAAAAGGAAAGGAAAGGAAAGGAAAGGAAAGGAAAGGAAAGGAAAGGAAAGGAAAGGAAAGGAAAGGAAAGGAAAGGAAAGGAAAGGAAAGGAAAGAAAAGAAAAGAAAAGAAAAGGAAAGAGAGGGAAAAAGCCACTACAAAGAAATTAACGTGGCCACTGTAAAGGGACGGGGCATAGGAAGAATGAATGCTTGCATTGGAAAGAGTTGAACTCTCTGACGAGCATCAGAAAGATGGAGGCCCATTTCAGAACCAGGTAGACTCCCCAACCTAAACCAGTCCTGGCTATGGGAGACTAGCAGGGCAGAGGCTCCTTAACTGGGCCCCCAGGAGCCTATGGTAACTGTTAATGTCGGTGTGGGGGGGAACCTATAGACTTTCTGGCTGACACCAGAGCTACCTGCCGAGTCTTGCAGGAGCCCCGGGGCCCTCACCAGGCAATGAAGACACAAGGGTTAACACGGGAAGGAAATTAGTATAAATGCACCACTCATCAGACTGTCACCGTGGGTCAAGGGGCTGTAACCCTTTCTTTATTGTTATCCCTGAATGCCCCTTCCCATTATTGGGGTGAAATCTTCTGCTATGATTTCATTCACAGGGGACATCCCCAAGTTACAGTTAGGAGAACCTGCAAAAGTCTTGACTATAACTATAGCCTGACTAATAAGTAAGGAATACCTGCTCCTCCAAAGTCCTGCTTACCCACCCAGAAGGGAAATGGAAAACGTTGCTAATCCAAGAAGTTCCCACAGTATGGGCAGAGGACAATCCCCCTGGCTTGGAAAAACATGGGCCACCTGTCATAGTATAGGTAACATCCGAGGCTTTGTCCATTTGGGTCAAGCAATGCCCTATCAGCTCAGATGCCAGGGAAAGGGTCAAGGTTCACATTAGGTACCTCCTTAAAGCAGGTAGACTCATTCCTTGCCAGTCAGCCTCAAATACCCCCTTGTTGCTGTCCGGAGACCAGTACAAGAGATCTTGATTGAGTGCCTCCTCGAAGATGGTGGGAGAGTTCTTTAACCCGGGTTCAATTCCCAGTACCCACGTGGTAGCTCATGGCTATCTGTAACTCCAGTTCCAGGGGATCTGACGCCCTCACACTGACATACTTGCAGGCAAAACACGAATGCACATAAAATAAAAATAAAAATGTTTTTTAAAGGAAAATTGCTGTCCCAAGGCTGCACAGTGGATATAATACAAATCCCAGCTCCAATCACTAAGAAACAAGTCGGGATTTCTGGGAGCTGTTGGATAGTGCCGTCTCTGGATCCCTGGGCTTGCTGAAGTTGCCAAACCCTTATACTCTGCTACAGCCAGGGCCAACATCCCTCCGAAAGGGACTGAGGAACATGACCAGGCCTTTAAGAACATAAAGAGGCCCTTGTACAGGTCCCGCCTTGACTCTCTGATGTCTCCAAGCTCTTTCACCTCTATATCCATGAAAGAGAGACACTGGGTCCCTGGAAGAGACCAGTGGCCTGTATCTCAAAGAGACTGGACCTGTGGCCTCTGGATGGCCCCCTTGTCTGAAGGCTGTCATCACCACTGCAGTCCTGGTAAATGAGGCTGACAAACTCACACTGGGACAGACTGACAGTTCCCCACACTGTGGAAACCTTGCTGAGGGATGCCACCATCCAGTGGATGGCAAATGCCCCTCTGACTCAGTATCAGGGCCCTCGCCTGGATAAGGACAGACTCGCCTTTGATTTATTCTTGACCATTAACCCCACCACCCTGCTACCAGACAACCATGACGACGATAATCCTGAAGAGCCCATTCATGACTGCCTGGAGATACAGGACATCATCCAAGCTACCTGATCTGACTTGACGGACGTCCCTCTCACTACCAGAGATGCTGATCTCTACCCAAATGGTGGTAGTTACATCTAGGCAGGGACCAGGTATTCAGGGGTGTCTGTGGTCACAGGTCAAAAAGAGGTCATCTGGGCACAAGCCCTGCCTAGGGGGCATATCCATCCAAAGAGCAGAAATAATTGCTCTGATGCAGGCCTTAAGACAAGCTAAGGAGAAGAAGGTGAACATCTACACTGACAGCCGGTATGTCTTTACCACGGCTCATGTTCACTGACAGGTTTATAGACAGAGGGGATTACTTCAGAAGGAAAGACTATTAAAAATAAACATGAAATCGTTTCATTCCTGGAGGCCATCTGACTGCCAGCCAAACTGGCCTTAATTCACTAGTCAGGACACCAAAAAAAAACAAAAGCCCCCAAACTCAAGGTAACAACTATGCAGATCAGGTCTCCCAAAAGGCTGTACTTGGGGAGCCCAGTCCCCAACCATCATAGAGCTATCTGCTGATCCCGAGTCCTGACTCAGCTACAATGAACATGTCCCTGAATATGATCCAGGAGAAGTCATATTCTGACTTGGGGGCCTGGAAAAACACAATGGATGGTGGATCTTGCTAGACAGAAGAATTTTCATACCAAAGGTGTTGAGCCAGAGCAAGCTAAATGCCTTATACCTCTCCATAAACTTGTCATCTAAAAAAAAAAAAGCTCAGAACATATCTCCGTTCATATCTGGCTACATGAACATTGAGAAATGCTTCAAAACACTTCAGACCATTGCCTGACTTGTGCTCAGGTAAACACAAAAAAAGGATATGCTTGCTTGCTCCAGGACAATGGAGTCAAGGTACTGTACCTGGTGAATTTTGGGAAATGTATTTCACTAAGTCAAGCCAGGACTATATGGATACAGACATCTGCTGGTCCTTGTCATGGGCTTGGTAGAGACCTTTCCATCCTGGATGGAAACAGCCCAGATGGTATGTCAGAAATTGATAATGGAAATTATCCCCAGATTTGCCTTCCCCTACCTCTGGGGTCCGACAATGGTCCAGCCTTTACAGACAAGTTGTCTCAATTACTCTCTAAGGCTCTTAAAATAGATTGGAAACTCCTCTGTATCATCCTCAGAGTTCAAGGAAGATAGAGAGGATTAACAGGACTTTAAGGAGATTTTAACTAAGTATGCTCTTGAGACTGGTGGTTACTGGGTGGATTTCTTGCCTTATTCTCTTGTCATGGTCCTCTGCACCCCTATGGAGAAAAGTTTACCCCATACAAAATAGTCTTTGGAAGACCACCCCCCATGATTCCACGGGTGCATGATGTTGTCCCACCCCAATCTCTGAGTCCTTAAAAGGATTGTAATTAACTCTGGTTGAGATTTTCCCTCACTTGAGGGAAAGGCAGCTCACCCTGTTGGGTACCAGCCCCCTGATCACCCCGTTCCAGCCCAGAGATGCCATGCTGATTCCCCACTTCAAAACTAACAAGCTTGAGGGGCTGGAGAGATGGCTCAGAGGTTAAGAACACTGGCTGCTCTTCCAGAGGTCCTGAGTTCAATTCCCAGCAACCACATGGTGGCTCACAACCATCTGTAATGAGATCTGGTGCCCTCTTCTGCAGGCAGAAATGGTATACATAATAAATAAATAAATATTTAAAAAAAAAACTAACAGGTTCGAAATCAAATGGAAAGGTCCTCCCATTGTAATTCTACAGACCCCCACTGCTGTGAAAGTCACCCCTATTCCTGCCTGGATCCATCACACTCTCACCTTAAGAAGGCACCAGAGGACCAAGAAGACCCAAAGGAGAAAGAACAGAAAAAGAGGTAGACTGTGATTGAATGCGGCCCCTTAAAAGATTTCTAAGATTTACAAGTGTTCCTACTCCCTTGTAGCTGCCTTTGGTTGTTGCTATGATTGCTCTCTGGCTAACAACTATGCTCCCATTTGCCTTCGGATCTGATCCTGACTGTCTTCTAGCTGGGGGAATACAAGGTACGCCTGTTATAGGAAATACCTTAATATTACTTTGTAAGGCTAGGGACTGTTCCCACCCACCAGGTCCGATTATCTGGCTGGAAGAAGGAAAGCAAATGGTTTTTACCCAAATGGAAGGAAGGCAATTGGGATGGACTAATGTGACTGACCAGTCCCAATGTAACAATACGACTTCAGCATAACTAAATATGCTTTAACAAATTCTGATATGGAAGTTACAAATGCATTGATGATGGAGGGAAAACAGGACCTCTTAAGTGCTTCCATTGAAATTAACATGCCTAAAATGCTACTGTCTATAGCAATTAGAATTGATACCAATCTTTGGCTCCACCTAGCATCCAACAGCAGACAAGTTCCCTTTGTGTCAAATCCTTCAATTCCTGGCTCCTGTGAAAAACTCACATGGACTAGGAGTCACATATAAACACTGTACCAACTTAACAGGAGACTCAACGGAGCATGGCACCATAGACATTTCCAAGGCCATAGCTGATATTCCTGTAAATAATGCCTTTTTCCTCGATTGCCTGTTTTGATTGTACTGATGTCCCTCCCCACTGCAGCATGACTTCCAATCACGCACTCCCCAAGGGAAAATAATTACCCCAGGATGGACCCTTTGGTTCCAAGGGCATATAATGGACAGGGAACATCACACCTATTTTATTTAGTGAGTCCCTATGATCTGTTAATAGGATTCAAGACTCACCCAACAACAACAAACCATGCTTGCTCCCTTGTCAAAGATTTGAAAGGGTTATGAAAGCCAAGGGTGGATGTAAAACAGAACAGGAGCCACATTGTTAAGTCTCCATATCTTACTGGAACTAGTTTCTGTTTCCTAAACCTAATGTACCCTACAAGACATGGTTTTCAACCCACACTGAACTTGTGACCCCGGGATGTATGTCCACCCTTTGCCAGGCTGAACTCATGACCCCATGATATATGATTGCCCTTTGCCTTACAAAATATGTTTTCAAGACACCTTAATCTATATACCCATGACCACTACCCATAGTGTATGACTCCTTCCACATGATGTATGTTCTTGCTTTTATTCTTACCTTTCATTGTATTTTTTCTAGCAGCCAGTTATTCCTGCCCCTATAAACACACTTACAGCCATTTTCCATTAATCTTAATCTTTCCCCATGAAAGGGATCTCTCAAAAAGCCAGCAAGGGGCTGCTCTCTAAGAAATCCTGACTTAGGGTGGAGAGCCGACCGGCCAGTCCTGGGTACATCTCTAAAATAAAGCTTGCTTTACTAGACAGTCGTGGATTTGGTCTCTCCTAGCATATTCAGGTTTGACCTCTCCAGTGCCCATGCTGCCCTGGCTGCCCTGGCTGCCTCGGATGCACAGAGGACGCTGTGGCCAAGGGACTGGAGCTGAGGAAGACGGGAGGAAGAGGAAGGAGTTTGGGAGAAGGGAAGCACCTGATGCTGTGGGGCTGGGCAGGGTGCTGGGGAAAGAGGCCTAGATTAGGAGGAGCAGCTGGAGAAGGGAGGGGACAGGGCCTGGGTCAGGCTCTTGCGAGTGTCTACAGAGAGCCCGGTTGTGCCTGTCTCCTCCATCAGGCTAGCTTCCTGGAGGTGGTGCTTCCCAGGCCATGATCTGGAGGCTCTGCCACACCCTCCCTGAGCCCTGGTCATAAAGGAATCATGGAAGGAGATCAAAAGGAGGGTCGGGGAGGCCACCTAGACAGTCAGTGAACAAAGACACTTGCCACAGGAGCCTGACAACCTGACTTCAGTTCCCAGTGTGCTTTCAATCGCTGTGACACACACCAAGCTCAAAAGCAGCTTGGAGAGAGGAACGGTTGCTTGTTTGTTTTTTACTTACATGCCCCAGGTCACACTCCATCACTGAGGGAAGTCAGGGTTGGAATCTAGAGGCAGGAACTGAAGCAGAGGTCATGAAGGATGAAGCTTACCAGCTTGCTCCCTATGGCTTGCTCACCACCTATCATAGGCTGGGTTCTCCCACATCAAGAAAATGACCCACAGCCTTGCCTACAGGCCAATCTGATGGGGGCATTTTCTCAATTAAGGTTCCCTCTCAGGTTGACAAAAACAAAAACAAAAACAAAAACAAAAGAAAAACCAACTAACACCATGTAAACACAGAAAGAGAAAAACAATCCACGAAGTTGTCCTCTGATCTCTACATGTGTACTGTTGGAACACAGTCATAAGAATGCCCCATGAGCTGGGCAGTGGTGGCG